>NW_027640795.1:0-11000 GCF_949752795.1 Hyperoodon ampullatus | reverse complement strand
AGGAAATCGGGTCTGAAGTGCCGGGTGTGGGACCTCTGCATGCGGAACCCTAGGAGCACGTGAAATTAGACAAAGCACAAAGGAAAAACAGGTTAGATTTTATTTAATTGCCCAGATTCTCTTTTTAACTCCCAGGAATTTTTAATGAACGTTGCCGGAGGCGAACACCTCCTCTGCTTTTTGTTCCGTTCCTTATTCTTGGGGTGTTGAGGGTGCAGACCCCTCTTTTGTAACTGCTTCATGCTGTGGTGGGAGCCCTGATACATGGGGGGAGGGGCAAAACGTCTCCCCACCAGCCTCCTGGTGAGGTTGATTGTCCCAAGGCCTCCTGCCTCACTTCTCGTCCGCCTGAGCACCAGCATTGGAAGTGTTACAGATTCTAATGACATGTAAGGGTCCAGGAAAGAGAGGCGCAGAGATGCTGCAGTGGAAGGTTTCACCCCACCCCACATATGTTCGGCGACCTTAGGCTGACAGTTTTTGCCAGACTAGATGCTCTGACCAGTAGTCTGTGCTTTCTTTAATTAGGTCCCTGAATTAATGTACAAACAGCACCATGTGTCAGAGCCCTGCCCGCGCAACTCCCAGACAGTCCAGGGTCAGTGGTGATCCAGGACCATGACGTCCACTGAGTCAACGGCCTTTAGAAGTAGCCAGCAGTCCAGCCGGTCATATTGGCCACCATCACCGCGGTGTCTGTATGGTTTTCTATGGTGAAAGCGTGATATACATTTCCCCCGCCAAGCTTATTAGCTCCCCTCTGGGTGCAGTAAGTCCTGCAAGCAGTAGTCTGCTCTTTCGGGGCACAGTCTTGTCGTTTTCTGAGAGAAACTCCAGGTCAAGTGATGGTCACACGAGTCATCTTGGGGGCCCGTTGCCCCCGTTTATCTCTCTGGAGGTTGGAGTTGGAGGGCCTCCTCACTCGAGGTCAGTGTGTCCACAGAGCGACCCCTGCAACTTCAGGGCATGATGGGTGGTTAGGATCACCACGTGGGGTCCTTTTCCCTTAGGAGGGAGCTGGCCTTGCGGTCTGCTGATTTCCAGCTTTTTAGATACCCCAGTATCCTGGCCTGATGAGTCGGTGGGCAAAGCCCTTGGTGACCATAGTTTATCATACCTGAAGGGCATTCTTGTGTTGCTCCATTTCAAGTGGTCCCAGTTTTTGCACTAAGGCTCCAAGGGCGATTAACCTTTGACCGGGTATGTAAAGGTCAAAGGGTTTAGCTAAATTAGGGAGTTCCTGGGCAAGGGTCTGTATTGACTGCTCTTTCCATTCTTGAAAGGCTGCTTCTGGATTCTATTCAAAAGGATCATCATCTTTTCGTGTCAGTGTTTCATGTAGAGGCCCAGCTATTACACTGTAGTTAGGGATCCAGATGCAGAAAACCTTGGCCTCCCCAGGAACCCCTAAGCTGTCTTCTAGTTTTAGAAGAGGTAAGGCTGCAAATGGCTTCTTCCCTATCCTGGGATGCGTTTCTCCGAATATCTGTGAGAATGAAGCCCAGGCATGTCACCTTAGCCTGGGATATTTGAGCGTTTTTCTTGGACACCTTCTATCCTTTCTTGGCTAGGTAGTTCAGAGGCGTCTTTAGTAGGCCTGGCGATCAGAATGTCATCTGCATATTGAAGGAGGGTTCCCTTTTACAGAGGTTGAACTTTAAGGTCTTTAGAGGACATTTCCCCAATGATGGTGTGGGGATTTTTGAACCATTGGGGCAGGACGGCCCAGCATTATTGCTTTTGTTGCATGTTGTGTCCTGCCACTCACAAGCCAAAAATTCTTGTGACTCTGAGATGAATGGAATACAGAAGAAGGCATCATTGAAGTCTAATACAGAATGCCATGGCCTGGTGGAAGGTAGAATGACCAGCAGGGAGTAGGAAATAGGAGCTACTGGATGTATATCCTCGGTGGCTTCACTGACTGTCCTGATATCCTTTACCAGGTCTCCAGCAGCCCATGGGGCTCTCGTGGTCAGGCCAATCCCAGGATATGGAGCTCACCTGTGCTGCACCCCTACCCCACAGCCCACGGGGCTCTCATGGTCAAGTCCCTCCCAGGGTATGGAGCTCACCTCTGCAGCTACCCAGCAGCCCATGGGGCTCTCCTACTCAGGCCCTTCCCAGGATACAGAGCTCCCCTGGGCAGGTACCCCAGCAGGGCTGGACACACAGGAACTGTGCACATGGCCCACGTTGCAGAGAACCCCCAGCTCACCTGTCGCTCACAACTGACACAGAATACATCAGAGCAGGACTTGAACTAACAAACAGCAGCTCTGACAGGTCTGTGACCATGGCTATCACTCTCTGCAGGCTCTTTCTGCCTGGTCTTCCAGACACTTCCACTGCAGCCAGGGCACCAGGCCTCTGTCTCCACCCACCATCACTCCTCTCCCTGACTCCTGGGTTCCTCTCATTAGGAGAGTGTCTTCTTGAAGTTGTTTTCCACTCATGGACCAGATAAAATGATAAGAAAACAAGCCGCAGCTGCATCCCCTTGTCTATCCTGACTCTCAAGAGCCCACACCTGTTCCTAGGGCCTGGCCCGTTTAGCAAGTTCCATTTTCTGCAACTGTGAGCCCCTGAGGGGTGAGGATTGGCTGATTTTGGCAGCCTGAAACTGCCTGCCAGCCCTCCACAGGTGTGCCTGGTTTGAGGGCAATATAAACAGCTCTCCAGTGAGCGACAGCCCTTGTAACTGTGACTGACGCCATATTCTCTGCCCCGTAGGCAGTGCCGGGGCTGTGCTGGTGGGAGGGAGTGAGGGGCCGTGGCTTTGTGGGTGGCCGAGTGTGAGAGGGGCTCTGCTGGACTTTCTGCAGGAGTTGCCAGGCTGCCACCTGCTAAAGAAGAGGATGTGTCACCGATACCTGCCGCTGGAATTTCTCCCCAGGCAGAGGTGAGGAAGTAAAAAAGCAGTGGGGGCCGTGGCAGGAGGGGTATCTCAGGCAGGGAAATGGAAAGCTTCCAGAAGAGCATCTGGGGCCAGGACCATCCTGACAGGCCTGCAGGCACCAAGTCGGCCTGTGTGCTGTCGCTGGTGTGGCTCCACAGCCCTTCCTCTAGGCTTGCAAGTTCTTGTACATATTCAGGTGTTTTAACTGGAAAGGGTGGGAAGAGTTCAGCTGCAGCAGGACTGGGGCTCAGCTCACGTTTACTCACAGATGCCTTGGCTTGGTCCCCCAGCTTTGCAATGAGGACCCTCCTTGCTTGGGGTGTGGGCTGCTGGCTGTATGGGAGATGATTCCCCACCTCTGACCAATTTCAGAATTGTTTACCGCTGGAGCAAGTGCCCTGATAGGGTTTTCCTCTGTATAACTTGTGGGTTCAGGTTTTTTTTCCTTTTTTGGTTCAAGTTAGATTTTATTCCTCTTTTATGTATTTATTGATATAAGCATGGAAATCATTCATTCATATAAATACATCTGTGTGAAGGGAAGAACTTTTTTCTGTTTTATTTTTAAATTTTATTTTTTAAAATTTTAAAATTTAATTTTATTTATATTTTTCTACAGCAGGTTATTATTAGTTATGTATTTTATGCATATACATGTATACAGGTCAATCCCAATCTCCCAACATATGCCACCACCACCACCCCATGGCTTCCCACACTTGGTGTCCATACGTGTGTTCTCTACCTCTGTGTCTCTATTTCTTCCATGCAAACCAGTTCATCTGTACCATTTTTCTAGGTTCCACATATATGCATTAATATACAATATTTGTTTTTCTCTTTCTGACTTACTTCATTCTGTATGACAGTCTCTAGATCCATCGACGTCTCTACAAATGACCCAGTTTCATTCCTTCTTATGGCTGAGTAATATTCCATTTTATATATGTACCACATCTTTATCCATTCGTCTGTCTGTGGGTATTTAGGTTGCTTCCATTGCCTGGCTATTGTAAATAGTGCTGAAATGAGCATTGTGGTGAATGTGCCTTTTTGATTTATGGTTTTCTCTGGGTATATGCCCAGAAGTGGGATTGCTGGATCCTATGGTAATTCTATTTCTAGTTTTTTTAAGGAAACTCCCTACTGTTCTCCATCGTGACTGTATCAATTTACATTTCCACCACTAGTGGAAGAGGGATCCTTTTGTCCACACCCTCCCCAGAATTTGTTTTTTGTAGATTTTCTGATGATGCCGATTCTAACAGGTGTGAGGTGATACCTCATTGTAGTTTTGATTTGCATTTCTCTAATAATTAGTGATGTTGAGCAGATTTTCATGTTGGTCTTGGCCATCTCTGTGTCTTCTTTGAAGAAACATCTCTTTAGATCTTCTGCCCAATTTTGTATTGGGTTGTTTGTTTTTTTAATATTAAGCTGCATGAGCTCTTTATATATATTGGAGATTAAACCTTTGTCCATTGATTCGTTTGCAAATATTTTCGCCCATTCTGAGGGATGCTTTTTGCCATTCCCGTTTTTTTTTAACAAAAAAAGAAAGACAGAAAAAGAAGCAGAACACTAATGTGTGTAAAATATGCCTCTTGAAACTGTCGTTTTGAAATATGGACGTCCTTTGAATTTTTTGGTCGATATATGAACCCAGGATTTGTTTTCAGGGCAGGTGTCATTTACAGGCCTGCAATGATTTTGAATATCAACTGACCATTAGCGCTGGGATTAAAGCTGCTGTTGTGTGAAACGGCCACAAGGTGGCAGCAGTTCTCCCTTACCAAATCTGGTTACTGGGGCAACAGAGCCTCAAAGGAAGTCGTGTTCTAGATTGGAATTTAGAACGGAATGTGCCAGGAGAAAGCCCCTCAAGTTTGTCTCACTACTTCTTGTTCGTGATTTTAGTTTAATTTTTTATTTTTTATTACAGCAAATTTGATTACAATGTTTGGCTTGTTGTAGGTGTGGAAGATGTGGTTCTTTTACACATATACAGATGTCATTCTTCCTGGGATGCTTTTCCCATGTACCTTATGACAGAATGTTGAGTAGTCTTCTCTTGGTATTCTGTAGGTCTTTGGTGATTATATATGTCACCTGTGTTTGTATATGTCTGTTAACCCCAATATCATAATGAAACCAACCCTCATACGTTTCCATTGGTGAACCATAAGTTTGTTTAATGAATCTGTGATTGCCCTTCTCCGTGGAAATATCTGTCCTGGTATCCATTTTTCGGTCACACCTATAAGAGATAAGATATCATATGTGTCTTTCACTTTCTGACTTACTTCAAGTCACGTGATTACCTCTAGACACACCTACGGTGCTGCAAATGGCATTGTGTCCTTTTATTCCTTGGCTTCTATTCTGCCTTAGCGAGGTCCATTTTCAACAATGTGATTCCCTGAGGGCTGAGGATTAGCTGACCTGGGTAGCCTGACCTTGCCGGCCGGCCCTCCCCAGGTGTGCCTGGGATGAGGTTAATATAAACAGCGCTGCAGGCAGCAATAGCCCCTGAAGCTCTGCCTGACTCCATATTCTCTACCCCGTCAGCAGTCTCCGGGCTGTGCTGGTTGGGGTGAGTGAGGGGCCACGGCTTTGTGGGTGGCCCGGTGTGAGTGGGTCTCTGCTGGACTTTCTGCAGGAGTTGCCAGGATGCCACGTGTAAATAAGAGGATGTATCACCCACACCTTCCGTTGGAATTTCTCTCCGGAGAGAGGTGAGGAAGGAAAAAAGCAGTGGGGGAAGGGACAGGAGGGGTATCTCAGGCAGGGCAATGGAAAGCTTCAAGAAGAGCACCCAGGTCCAGGACCATCCTGGCTGGCCTGTAGGCACCATGTTGGCCTGCGTGCTGTCGCTGGTGTGGCTCCACGGCCCCTCCTCTAGGCTTTCAAGCCCTTGTACATATTCAGGTGTTTTACCTGGGAAGGGTGGGAAAAGTTCAGCAGCAGCTGGCCTGGGGCTCAGCTCACGGTTACTCACAGATGTCTCGGTTCCCTTTCACTGACGAAGGTGTAGGTCTTGTCTATTCCATAGTTTGTGTTTGGAACGGTACCTGTGCTTATATCAAACTCTGGTTTTATGCATCACCCCACCTCTCATTCCCCCTTAAGCAGGCATCAGAGTGTTTTCCAAAGGTGAGACTCTGTTCTCTTTCTTAACTGAATTCAAGTGTAGCCATGTTTACAGGATCTTCATAAGTGATATCTTAATATAAGTTTCTTTTTCTCTGTGACTTATTTCACTTAGAAGCATCATACCTCTATCCACTCATTTGGCTGCTACTGTTCTTATGCCATTGATTGCATGGCTGAGGGATATTCCATCGTACGGAAGTACCACAATTTTTTGAACCATTTTTATATTTCCTGGGATATTTAAGGTGTACCCAAGTTGAGGTTCTTGTAAGCAGTGCAGCCCTAAATTTTGGGGTGGCTCTGTCTTATTGATTTTCAGTTTTCCCAAGGTATATTCCCTAGACTGGAAGTGCCCTTGTCTCTGTAGCTCTGTTGTTTACTTGTTTTAGGGAACACAATGCACTCCTCCAGAGATGCAGTTGGCAGATTACATCCCGCCCATCAGCAAAACAAGCCTCCCTGTTCTCCAGGGCCGGTTTTGCCTTTCTGGATTTTACACATTTTGTGGATGTCCCTTTTGAACAGTGGGAAGTGATACTTCTTTGTAGTGCAGATTTGCATTTCCCGCTTGCTTGCTTGGCCAAAAAGGGCGTATGTGTTTTCTCCTCAATATATTCAGGAGAAAACGCATACGCCCTTTTTGCTCAAGTGCATCATTGTTCATGTTGTGCCCCTCATCCTGTGCTTTAAAGTCAATTCCAAAGTACCACTTGAAATCTGTTTCCTGCTATTCTGCCTAGCATTCAAGTCCACCTCGTTGCCTTCCCTCAACAGATTTTTGGACAATAGTTGTGTTTATTACTCGGCCAGTTTGTGAATTGCTGTGCCCCTGAGCTCCATTTTTCTACTTCTTTTTTGTGAGCTGACCGAAAGTCCAAAATTGTGGTTCAGGACCTATACTGCTTCCCGGTGTGGAGCTGAGACTTTGGTTAATTCTTCTTCCTGCCGGGAAATTAGAGTGACATGTGCCCGTCCAAATGCCTGAGAGCTACTTTCTCACTGGTTCTCCCTCTTCCCTTTCATCCTCTGCCAAATTGGCAACCTGTGCGAACCAGGAGGTTAAAGGGGCTGTTTCTCCAAGTTGGGAGATTGATAGAAAAGCAGCTGGAAAATCAAACCGGAGCACCAGGAGAGGGACTACTCGTTGAGTTTTAGAAACCTTTCATATACACCGTGTGTCCATTCTCTATTTTTCCCTTACATGTTATATCTGTAGTAATAGTCCCTTCAAGCTGGAGAGTTGGGAACCATGAAATGCGTGCCATTCATTATTGCTTTAAAGGGTCTGAATTTGCTCACCGAATCTCACCACTCCTCTCAGTCCCAAGTGTCCAGCCTTATGCCACATCCAGCTGTCACTGTAGATAGGGTCATTCCAGGTTTCATCAGAGACCTTGAAGGAATTGTGAAGAATTTCGTTTTTTGTTTTGTTTTGTTTTTGTAATTCCTTTTCATAGTGGGTTTTAGCTGATTCTCGCTGCCAGATTTATGCCAGTCTAGACACACGTGATTCCCTTACAAAGAGATATCAATACATAGGTTTTAAGATTCTTACTAGTCAGATATATTCCTCTGTGGGAAATATGGGGTTTTGAGTCCCTTTCTCTGAGGAAGGTATAGGTCTTGTCTATTCCTTAGTTGGTTTTTGGAACGGTACCTGTGCTTATATCAAACTCTGGTTTTACGCATCACCCCACCTCTCCTTCCCCCTTAAGCAGGCATAAGAGTGTTTTCCAAATGTGAGACTCTGTTCTCATTCCTAACTCATTTCAAGTGTAGCCATGTTAACAGGATCTTCATAAGTGATATCTTATGATAAGTTTCTTTTTCTCTGTGACTTATTTCACTTAGAATCATCGTACCTGAATCCACTCATTTTGCTGCTACTGGTCTTGTGACATTGATTGTATGGCTGAGGGATATTCCATCGTATGTAAGTACCACAATTTTTTGAACCATTTTTATCTTTCCTGGGATATTTATGGTGTACCCAAGTTGAGGTTCTTGTAAGCAGTGCAGCACTACATATTGGGGTGGCTGTGTCTTATTGATTTTCAGTTTTCCCAAGGTGTATTCCCTAGACTGGAAGTGCCCTTGGCTCTGTAGCTCTGTTGTTTACTTGTTTTAGGGAACACAATGAACTCCTCCAGAGAGGCAGTTGGCAATTTACATCCCGCCCTTCAGCAAAACAAGGCTCCCTGTTGTCCAGGGCCTGTCTTACCTTTTTGGATTTTACACATTTTGTGGATGTCCCTTTTGAATGGTCGGAAGTGATACTTCTTTGTAGTGCAGATTTGCATTGCCCGCTTGCTTGCTTGGTCAAAAATGGCCTATGCGTTTTCTCCTGAATATATTCAGGAGAAAAGGCATACGCCCTTTTTGGCCAAGTGGATCATTGTTGAAGTTGTGCCCCTCTTCCTGTGCTTTAAAGGTGATTCCAACGTACCTCTCGAAATCAGTTTCCTGCTATTTTGCCTGGCTTTCAAGTCCGCCTCGTTGCCTTCCCTCAACAGGTTTTTGGATGATAGTTGTTTTTTATTACTCTGCCGGTTTGTTAATTGCTGTGCCCCTGAGCTCCATTATTCAACTCATTTTTTGTGAGCTGACCGCAAGTCCAAATGTTTGGTTCAGGACCTATACTGGTTCCCGGTGGGTGGCTGAGGCTTTGGTTAATTCTTCTTCCTGCCGGGAAATTAGAGTGTCATGTGCCCGTCCAAATGCCTAAGAGCTACTCTCTCATTGGTTCTCCCTCTTCCCTTTCATCCTCTGCCAAATTGGCAACCTGTGCGAACCAGGAGGTTAAAGGGGCTGTCTCTCCAAGGTGAGAGATTGACACTAAAGCAGTGGAAAATCAAACCAGAGCACCATGAGAGTGACTATTTGTTGAGTTTTAGAAACCTTTCATATTCACAGTGTGTCCATTCTCTTGGTTTCCTATACATGTTATAGCTATAGTAATATTCCCTTCAACCTGGAGAGTTGGGACCCATAAAATGGGTGTCATGCATTATTGCTTTAAAGGGTCTGCATTTGCTCACCCAATCTCACCAATCATCTCAGTCCCAAGTGTCCAGCCATATGCCACATCCAGCTGTCATTGTAGAAAGGGTCATTCCAGGTTTCATCAGAGACCCTGAAGGAATTGTAAAGAATTTTCCTGTTTTTTTTTGTTTTGTTTTTGAAATTCCTTTTCATAGTGGGTTTGATCTGATTCTCGGTGACATGTTTATGCCAGTCTAGACACACTTGATTACCTTACGGAGACATATCAATACATAGGTTTTAAGATTCTTACTAGTCAGATATATTCCTCTATGGGAAATATGGGGTTTTGAGTCCCTTTCACTGAGGAAGGTCTCGGTCTTGTCTATTGCTTAGTTGGTTTTTGGAACAGTACCTGTGCTTATATCAAACTCTGGTTTTATGCATCACCCCACCTCTCCTTCCCCCTTAAGCAGGCATAATAGTGTTTTCCAAATGTGAGACCCTGTTCTCTTTCCTAACTCAGTTCAGGTGTAGCCATGTTTACAGGATCTTCATAAGTGATATCTTATGATAAGTTTCTTTTTATGTGTGACTTATTTCACTTAGAATCATCGTACCTGAATCCACTCATTTTGCTGCTACTGGTCTTGTGACATTGATTGTATGGCTGAGGGATATTCCATCGTATGTGAGTACCACAATTTTTTGAACCATTTTTATCTTTCCTGGGATATTTATGGTGAACCCAAGTAGAGGTTCCTGTAAGCAGTGCAGCCCTAAATATTGGGGTGGCTGAGTCTTATTGATTTTCAGTTTTCCCAAGGTATATTCCCTAGACTGGAAGTGCCCTTGGCTCTGTAGCTCTGTTGTTTACTTGTTTTAGGGAACACAATGCACTCCTCAAGAGAGGCAGTTGGCAATGTATATCCCGCCCATCAGCATAACAAGGCTCCCTGTTCTCCAGGGCATGTCTTGCCTTTCTGCTTTTTACACATTTTGTGGATGTCCCTTTTGACCGGTGGGAAGTGATACTTCTTTGTAGTGCACATTTGCATTTCCTGCTTTCTTGCTTGGCCAAAAAGGGCGTATGCGTTTTCTCCTGAATATATTCAGGAGAAAACGCATACGCCCTTTTTGGCCAAGTGCATCATTGTCGAAGTTGTGCCCCTCTTCCTGTGCTTTAAAGGCGATTCCAACGTACCTCTTGAAATCTGTTTCCTGATATTCTGCCTCGCATTCAAGTCCGCCTCGTTGCCTTCCCTTAACAGATTTTTGGACGATAGTTGTCCTTTATTACTCGGCCAGTTTGTGAATAGCTGTGCCCCTTAGCTCCATTTTTCAACTCGTTTTTTGTGAGCTGACCGCAAGTCCAAAATTTTGGTTCAGGAACTATGCTGGTTCCCCGTGGGGGGCTGAGACTTTGATTAATTCTTCTTCCTGCCGGTAGGTTAGAGTGATATGTGCCCGTCCAAATGCCTAACACCTACTCTCTCATTGGTTCTCCCTTTTCCCATTCATCCTCTGCCAAATTGGAAACCTGTGCGAACCAGGAGATTAAAGGGCCTGTCTCTCCAAGTTGGGAGGTTGATAGTAAAGCAGATGGAATGTCAAACCAGAGCACCAGGAGAGGGACAATTCATTGAGTTTTAGAAACCTTTCGTATTCACAGTGTGTCCGTTCTCTAGGTTTCCCATACATGTTATAGCTGTAGTAATATTCCCTTCAACCTGGAGAGTTGGGACCCATGGAATGGGTGCCAGGCATTTGTGCTTTAAAGCTTCTGCATTTGCTCACCCAATCTCACCAATCCTGTCAGTCCCAAGTGTCCAGCCTTATGCCACATCCAGCTGTCGTTGTAGATAGGGTCATTCCAGGTTTCATCAGAGACCCTGAAGGAATTGTAAAGAATTTCCCAGTTTTTTTGTTTAGTTTTTGAAATTCCTTTTCATAGTGGGTTTGAGCT
>NW_027640797.1:0-41206 GCF_949752795.1 Hyperoodon ampullatus | reverse complement strand
AAAATAGTTTGCTTGGCAGAAAAAACAGACACATAGATCAGCGGAAGAGAATAGAGAGCTCAGAAATAAACCCACACATATATTGTATATATATATATATTCGTACATATACACAAATATAAATGTGTGTGTGTGTGTATATATATACACACACACACACACACACACACAATTCAGCCATAAGAAATAATGAAATCCTGCCATTTGTGACAACACGCATGGACCTCAAGGACACTGTGCTCAGCGAAATAAGTCAGACAGAGAAAGACAAATACCACATGCTCTTTCTTGCACATGGAATCTGAAAGCCAGGAAAACAAACAAACAACAAAAGAAAACCAAGCTCATAGGTACAAAGAGCCAGAGTTGGGGCGTGGGGTGGGAGACATGGGTAAAGGAGGTCAAAAGGTAAAGAGAAAAACAAAAGGTCAACTACCATCACCGCACTGCTACACCACCACCATCACTAAACCCTGCCAGCACCACTATGGAGGCTTTTGGGACTGGTTTAATATCTACAATAACAATCGTGAGAGTTTAAAAACTACGTTGTTTTACCAGCATGAAAATAGGAATGGTCTGCTTTTTCTAACTGTCATCTCTACCCTGGGTTTGTCTTTACGTCTCCCAAATAATTTCTGATTAACTAAAAGAGAAAAGAGAATCTTCCTGGGTTTCGGAACTCTGAGTGAGACATTGGCTTCTCTCACCTGCTACATTTTTACCTTGAAACTCCCTTCCTAAGGTATCCAAGGGAACGCAACGATGCCAAGTGGGAAACATCAAGCACTGGTGTAGGAAGCGAGGGTTTTTGTCTGTCTGTCTGTCTGTTCATCACTGTGTTCAATTTCTTGAAGACACCGTCCAGGGGGCGAGTTAGCCCAGGGAAGAAATAGAGGAGGCTCTGGATGTGAGGGTGGATCACAGGAGGGTCTGGGTCGGAGCACTGAGCCTGTTACTCAAGAACTTCAGGGTCCAGAGCCGGTCACTTAAACTCAGCTTCCTCACTGGAACAGCCCCTGCTTCCAGGGTGGCTGCAAGGACCGCGTGACGGATGTTGGGGGACACAGCAGCTGGAGCGCAGGAGTGGGAAGCCAGCAGAACTGGGCTGAAGTCTTCTTCCACTGAGCAGAGGCCCTGTGAGCTCGGGCAAGTTATCAAAACTCGTGTCGCAGGACAAATGCCTGTGAATAGAGGGCTCAGCAGGGAGCCTCGTGGGACAGATGGGAGCCTGGGAGGGGTCCCCTGAGAGAACAGCTAACCTGGCGCCTGGAGCCGTGGAAGTGCTTGATCCATGTGGGCTGCAAGGGGAGGCCTCGTCCTGTGGGTCTTGCTTATCCCACTGGACCTGATGAGGAAGATATCAGAGTTCTCACAAGCCCAACTGCGCCCTGGAAGTCGCCTCGGTGGGCACACCCTCATCTTCGAGAGAGGCCTCTCCCCCCGGCCCCCCGGTACTGCAAGAGCAGCACCTGATTTTTATGGCCGAACTAAACCTGGAAACATCAGACAGAATACAAAGTTCGAAAATTCTGTGAAAAGGTGGCATGCTTGGAGAATATGATCTTCCAACCTGAAGCTTTTTTACACAAACAGGACTTAAGTCCTTTCAGGGTTTACTTACATGCGATCTAGAAGCGAGAGACGTTTGGTACAGGTGGTGGGACATCTAGAACAGTCATTTCGAGAGGCTGAGACAAAGTAATTATTTTTCAAGACACACCACGTCTCTTACTTGTTTGGGCTCTTCTGAGAATGTTCATCTCTAGCCATGGGTAAGCAGAGGCTGGGAAGCTTGAAGACTGATTTTACAGAAGTAATATTCCTGGGAAAATATTCCATGAACATTTTTCTAATCATAAATTTCTACTCTCTGATGGGATTTAAAATGGAGTCAGAAAAAAATTCAAGTGCTTTTTAAACAACTCTACCCATGAAGGCTTCCCTTTTCTACAAATGTACCAGTTGACCAAAATGTTTCCAAAGTGGGACACTTCCAGATGTAAACTAAAAATGACCAAGCTCCCAGTCACACCAAGACAATCCGTGTCCCTGATTTGAATATTCAGGGCCCAGAAGGCTGTCGGCCCTCACACGGCCTGCAGGTCAGCAGTGCCCCAGCCAGGCAGAGCCACTCAGGCGGTGACTGACCCTAGGCCACTCCTTCCCCACTCTGTCTCCCTCGGGCCCTGTGGGAAACTCACACACCACCATCCTCTTTATAAGACCCAGGAAGAAGGGCTTTCCCAAGCTCCACCAACCTCATTTCTTTTCGAATAAGATATTGGAAGTGAATTAAACGTTCTGGTTTCTCTGTGCACTGGACTCAGCATCTCTCTGCTCTGATAATGAGCAGAGAAGGAAAGGCCATTTTGAAATGGGCACTGCCACCCACTCTACTAGGATTTTTGTAATCAGGGCGTTTTAATGCAAAAGAAACTCTGTGTCCTCTCTGCTCTGCGGTGAGAAAAAAGAAAATAAACGGAACTTAGCTTAATCAAGAACACTTTCCAGCAGGAAAATATGTATTGGTGTTGAATCTGATTCTAAAAATATCTCCAGTCGTCTTTGTCTCTTTTGCCATCTTCAAAGCGTGAGTGCGTCGAAGCTGGATGGAGATCCAAAACACAAGTGGGCCTTTGTTTCTGGGAAACCCTAAGTGGCAATAGTTTGCGCTGACGATGGCATTAAAGGGGAACATAGGGGCTATAGGGGCCAGAGGACGGCTCGGCATGGTCTCCTTAGGAAGGAATGAGTCTATTACTTTTGCTCACACAGTGCTGTCCAAGTTTAGATCTCACCGCTGGTGCAGTTTGCTTCTTCCGATGCATTCTTTGGCAATTAGCCGATTCTCCCGTCACTGGTTACGGATGTAGACCGATGTGTGGTGGAAGGGGCGCTTTGCACATTGGTTCACTAGCATTTCTCTGTTTCAGGAGTTGATCTTTGCCTCCCCCGGTGGGAATATTTTTAAGGTCCTTGGATACTTTATTCGTTTTTACTTTGCCAAATTTCTGTAAGTTTCAATCTGGGTAAAAGGATTTGTTCTCTTCCTGTGCTTGATAAGCCTAAAAATTTATTACTTCAGTTTCTTTTTTATTTAGCAAGTATTGAGAACTATCCCCCAGGCTTGCCTTCAGAATCTGTTGCAAGCTCTGCGCCCCCCACTCAGGTAAACGCGTGCTGCCCACAGCGTTTTGACGGCTATTTCAGGGCAACTTCAGATGTTCTGATCCCCATCGATGCACCAGGGACACGGGCTTAGGCACTGCTACCAGCTTCGCCCACTAAGAAATGGCAGCGCCCCCATTAAGAGGAGGAGAAGAGGGTGTGTGCTCTGTATCCGCCGAGCGACAGTGGCCCTGGGGAGACGGGGGCTGGTTCCTTTCGAGGCTGGGAGGCTTGCAGACGCTCAGACCCTCGGCTCGTCGTCGTCTCCTGTGCCTCTCCTTCTTCTCTTCCTAACCTGTGGCTGTAGGGGGGCCCCGGGCTCGGGCCTCAGTCTCCTCCAGCCCCAGGGCTACGGCTGCCATCTGTACACCCCGATTCTCCAGTTTCGTCTCGACTTCCCTAAATTCCCTCGGAGCATTCCACTCGGATGTCTAGAGGCTTCTGAAACCAAACGTGTGAAAGCAACCCCGGATTCCCTGCCCCCCGCCCCAGCCTGCCTCTTCCCGCCCCCGCTGCGTGGCTCAGCTCGGCTGGCAGGAGCTCACCTCGCGCCCGCCTCAGCTCGAACCCCAGAGTCGTCCCTGACTGCTCGATCCCACGTCCCAGCCCTTACGAATCCTGTCTGCGAGAGAGCCCCCGAGTCTGACCACGGCCTGACCCCTCCTCCCGCCCCAGTCCACGCTGCCCTCATGCCCAGCTGACCCCTCCCCAGGGGACACGCTGCCTGGAGCCAGCGCCCTTCAGGCACAAATGCCATCAGATCACTGAGCTGCCCTCAACCTTACGACTTCATGCCTCCCCTTCTGAGGGCAATTTAGTCCCAAATCCCACTGTGGCCGCGTGCACCTCATGGCCTCTGGCTCCCCTGACTTGTCTCCTGCACTCCCTCCCTTCCTCCCCGCGTTCCAGAACCCCTACATCAGCCCTACTGACCTCAGCCATGGCTCACAAATGGCCAAGAACATTCTGGCCCCACAGCTTGGCAGGCACGTCCCCTCAGCCTGACATGCCTTCCCAAGTACCCACTTCCCAGGTACTGAACACCTTCCTGGCTCCATCCCGGTCCCTGCTAACACTGCTTCCTCAGAAAGCCCTGCTCAGCCCTGTCTCGTGCTCTCTAGCCCCTAGTTTTCTTTACTTGCCTCCAAACCCTCCGAGCATCTGACACGATGGTACATGTCTGCTTGCCTGCCTGTGCAACGTGGTCTCCGTGAGAAGAGGGCGTTGGCTCTGTCACCCCCGTGTCCCCCTTGCCGGGGGCCTGCCTGGGGCAGCGGCAGCACCCAGGGACTGCTGCTGGAATCAGTGAGCGAGTGGCCTTCCAAAGCCGGCCGCTCCACGGTCCTGCCAGTGCATCGGAGACGTGGGCCTCCCCACCCCTGCCCCGGCAGACAGGACACCGAACTCCTCAGGTGTCGGCCATGCTGCACCTGGGGAAGAAGAGTCTTAGCAATCCAGTGTAAGACTCACTTCAGACTCTGGAAAATGCAAGAAGACTCTGCTGTCGTGGGGAGAGGCATTCATTATTCCGTTTAAACCAAGTCAGAGGAAAGTATTTTAAATATCCTCCAAAGCTCCTGGAAACACAGGGCGCATCTGGCTGTTCGAAGACAGACAAATGGCCTCAGTGTGGGCTGTCACGTCGGCACCGCTCGGGCTCCACAGCGACCTCGTCGTGGGCTCACTGGCTCTCCTCCCTCGCCTCCCACTGGGTCCCCCAGGGGAGCCGTACGCGTCACTGCCAAATCCCCCAGTCACACGGATGTTCCCTCCAGGGGACACTGAGTACAAACAGACCCAGATGTCTGTTTAAATCTATGTCCACCAGGAGGCTAAATAGAAGCAGCCCAAGTGTCCCGACCCTGTTGACCCCCAAAGTTACCCACCACGCCCTAGCACGGTGGGTCTCAAAGTGGGGTCCCTGGCCCAGCAACAGTGGCGTCGCCTGGAGGCTTGAGAGGAATTCACAGCCTCAGGCCCCTGCGCAGACCTGCTGAATCGAAACTCCAGGGGGGCGCCCAGCTTGTGTGTTTGAACAAGTCCTGCAGGGGACCCGAAGTTTGGGAACCAGTGTTCCAAACTGAGGTTTCTGCTGGAACTTTGATTCCCGCCCTTCCGAAGGCTAAGCTGAAAGTCTGGCCCATGAACGGGGTTTCCATGGCCCTGTTTTCAAGCCCAGCCACTCTTGCTATTTTACACCGAGCAATAGGACTCTTCAGGGAAATTAACTTAAGGTAACCTTTAAGAGTAATAGGAAAGCTTCAACTTCCCTAGTCAGGAAGATAACTAAATTGTCCTCAGTCTAGAGAATGAATAATAGGTGTACCTTAGACAAATATGGCTTAAATCAATCAGTAAAAAGCCAATAGTAAAAACCTATCATTTTGCTTCAAGTATCATCAGGCAAATAAATAAAAGCTTAGGGCTTCCCTGGTGGCGCAGTGGTTGAGAGTCCTCCTGCCGATACAGGGGACACGGGTTCGTGCCCCAGTCCGGGAGGATCCCACATGCCGCGGAGCGGCTGGGCCCGTGAGCCATGGCCGCTGAGCCTGCGCGTCCGGAGCCTGTGCTCCGCAGAGGGAGAGGCCACAACAGTGAGAGGCCCGCGTACTGGAAAAAAAATAAATAAATAAAAAATAAAAGCTTACAAGTCTCACTGTTCAAAAACGCATTTCCAAATATTCAATGTAGTGTCATCTTTATACTTGAGACTTGAAAAAAATGGAATCATTTATACTAATACAGAAAAGGAGTTTTCTAATGAACTCAAAATTCAAAGAATTAGGATCAGCTGTTATAAAACAGCACACATATAATTTTCCTTACCAGACACCCTTACTGAAGTAAGATATCTGAATTAACACTTTCTCCATTGCCCCAGGTTTAAGTCTCTGTGGGTTGGTGACAGCCACCTACAACTAAAACTATGTCCACATACAGTATGGCCCATGTGTGTCACTTGATTCAATTAACTGCACACTAGGAGCATTCTAGAACCAGAGCTTTAAATGGCCTTTTGTCTCCTCCCTCATCCATCTGGGCAGTGAACTTTACATTAAAATGCAGCAAGAAAAATGTCCCTTAAAGAACTTTATTTACAAAAAGGTAAATTTTTAATAACTCTTCAGTAGGCTCCATTCAAGATGGGGAAATATGTCACGTGAGTAGCATTTTTACAGTCCTCATAGGAATTCTCCATATTAAAAGAATGTTTTCAGTTTAGAAAGAACCCGACTGCAAAACATTCCTGAACGGTGACAATCTCTGCCTTAAATGTATTATATTTGGTGGATATTTGTTTGCTGAGCGGGGAGTAAACCACATGCTGCTGAAGCGATTTTCCCCTTCATTCAGAGCTCAACAAAAATGACCCAAACAATGAAATTGATCGAGAGGTTTTATTGGGGGGGCACAGAGTCTTGTGGACTGGCTGGAATAGCTAATAACGTCACCACCAAGCAAAGGCCACATAGCTGACAAATACCACAGCGTCTCACAAGAGGTCAGAGTCCCAGCTGAATAAAACCTTTCTCTGGAAAATCTATCAGAATCTACAAAGCGGTTGGTTACAAGGCAGAGAGGGCCTCCTTCTCAGCAGCGAGAGGGGCCCCCGTAAGGCTCCCCCTACCTCGAGGGGGTGTCGTGGGCCTGTGAAAATGGGGGAATTACACGCCCCGCTCTCACAAAAGATTAAATATTGCACTTTTCCCAAAAAGGAGGTAAAATCTGAATCCCAACAAGCAGGACAGGATCTCAGGGGTTCTGCGATACCTCTAGGCTATGGTTAAAAAAGGAAGGTGTCATGTGTGGATGTACAATCGTTCTAGACTGGCTTGAAAAGAAAGAGATCTAATTCCAACCTAACAGGTAAAACTAAGTCCAGGGAGGGGGTGTGGGGTGGGAGAGGGTGAGACATGGTGAGTTTGGATTCGATTGGGATTCAGGTCAAGGCCAAGGTTTAATTTGCAGGTCCACCACCTCCCTCTAGATGGTGTTGACCTTCCAATACAATCTTCTGAGCCTCAGTTTCCCCACTTGAAAGACTGCTTCAGAGGGCGCTAGGAGGATTAAATGAGGTATCTTGTGACAGTCACTTAAAACTGTGCCTGAGACTTAATCTTTCAATAGAAGACTTCTGGAACATATGAGGATAAATATCATATAAATATAGAACAAATAATATGAGTACAAATCTATGCACTGAAATCCCAGACACACTCATCTCAGAGTAAGTGTCCACTCAGAGCATGACGCTCAGCCGTGTGCTCCTGGGACATTGTGTCGTTTTCGACGTTATTTGGGAATTACATCCCTGACCACAGAGGACGCCACTCAGGGAGAAGCCAGTTTGCTTCTGGCTGAAAAGACAGAGGCGTAAAACTCATTTCCCCCCATGTTTCACCCCTGTGAAGTGATTTTTGGTGTTACTACAGGATTCCAGGAAGCATTTATCTCCAGCCACAGTGAACATGGACTCTAGGGCACTAAAGCATTTCCTCGGCATTTTATTAGTGAAAATGTCAGCTCTGCTCAGCTCACCCCGCAAAGATGCGTGGCCTCCTTTTACGCACACACACACACACACACACACACACACACACACACACACGCCTCCCCACCCTCCTCCCTGCCACGTCACGTTGCCTTCTTGCATGTCTCCACGTCCTGAAATCACACGCTTCTCCAGGGAACTTCCAGTCCCTCTGGTCTTCCAGACCCGATGGACAGTCAGTGGCCGGACCAACGTTTTTCAATTTCCCGAGAACCACAGACGTCAGGCAGGGCCAGGGGTGGCTGGACTTAATCACAGAAGAGATTCACTTTGTGTATTTGGAGCTTCGTGTGAGAGCTGTCGTCTTCCTTCAGAGCCACACGACTGATGCTCCTGCCTTACTCAAGCGTTCTGGGAGCGTCGTCTGTCCTTGGATGAAGGCGCCTGGAGGGTCCTTCACTTTCCTCCCGCCAGACTCAGGAAGGGGCCCACAGCCCAGCCTGACGTCCACACTCCCTCCTCCAGAAGTGAGAGCTCCAGGTGTGGATGACTCCCCACCCACACACACACACACCTGGCCCCTTGTGGGGGAGGGGCACTGGCGGCCGGGCTTGCACGTGGCCACGGCCATGACGGCTCTCCATTGCTCCCAGCTCCCTGCACCTCGGCACCCTCCCGTTTCCGCTGTGGCTGAGTTTATGTCCCTGCTGCTCCCGACGCCTCCACCCAGTACAGGGGGAAGGGGGAGGAGCCACGGGTGACCTCAGATGTGGGGCGGGGCAAGGCGACTGGAGGACCAGGTGAGGCGGGGTCACCAAGCAGCGCACAGCCTGCAGAGGTCGCAGCTAATCCACGGCCACCCTGTCCTGGGTGCTGCCTCTTCTCACAGATGAGAAAACACATTCAGAGAAGTTAGTTGGTCCAAGTCACACAGCCGGTAACTGCGAAGCCCAGAGAGGGGCCCCAGGCTGTGTGACCCCAGCGGCCCGTTCCTCCCCCAAACACGCCACCTGAGCACAGCTGAGGGGAGCGTGTGGGGAGGCCAGGTCTGCTCTGCACAGCTGGCGCCAGAGAACAAGATCCAGCCCTCCAGCCGAAGGTTTGGGTCAACACGCGTGGTCCCTGTATATTTAAACCTGACTCAGAGCTGACTCTGCTCCAGGAGTTAGAAACTTCCTTCCTCTTTGGAACCTCTGAGAATAGCCAAGATTTAGAAACAACATAAGTGTCCATGGATCAATGAATGGATAAAGAAGATGTGGTTTATACACACAATGGAATATTACTCAGCCATCAAAAAGAATGAAACCTTATCATTTGTGGCAACGTGGATGGACCTTGAGGGTATTACACTGAGTGAAAAAAAAATCAGCTAGAGAAAAACAAATACCACATGATTTCATGTATATGTGGAATCTAAAAAAGAAAACAAACAAACGAAACAAAACAGAAAGACTCGTAAATACAGAGTACCTCCAGGTGGTCGCCAGAGGGAGGAGGTGAGGGGATAGACAAAATAGGTGACAGCGATTTAGATGCACAAACTTCCAGCTATAAAATAAATAAGTCACCAGATGTAAAGTACGGGATAGGGAATAGAGTCAATAATATTGTAACAACTTTGTATGGTGATGGATGGTAACTGGTCTTACTGTGGTGATCATTTCACAATGTATAAAAATATCAAATCACTATGTTGCATGCCTGAAACGAATATACCGCTGTATGCTAATTATAACTCAATTAAAGTGAAAAGAAAGAAGGGTCAGTGACTATAAGGGCCGGTCCAGAGGGGGTTCCCACACTGGGCAGGAAGTTGGCCCACAGAAACCCCCAAGTCCCTGGCAACCCTAACATTCTATGAGTCCATACAATAAAATTACATCCTTCGAGAAGCTGGGAAAACTGTAAAGAGCAGTTTATCTAAAGGTCAAATCACAAAGGTGGAAGGACGTCTCCGTGGCCCCGAGGCTGGCATTTTGCATCAGGTCCTAGCACCTTCCCCCCTGTTCCCAGATGCCAGTCTATCCAGGACTCCCAGTGGGGCTCAAGCCCGGACCCACCCCTAACTGGTTCAGAAACTTCCCTCCGTTCCCATCTCTGTGTCCTTCCCCTTCCAGGTGGCACACGGGCCTGCGCTGAGCCCGCATCCAGGAGGCCAGAGTTTCAGACTGGTCTCCGCCACGACAGTCGAGAACTCTCGGCCACGAAACTGAAGCCCCCTGCACCCCAGTTTCCTCTTCTGTGAAGTGAGGTGATAGGGCTTGATATTGACCTTAAAGTTCCTTCCAAATGCCAGAATCTGGGATTCTAACCCCTGATAACGGGCTAGTGAATAACGTGCCACAAACATCTCCCCACAGCCCAGTGTGCCCCATCTGGGCCACTCTACAAGGGTGGGGGGGAGCTTGTCCCCCAGTGATGCTGCGGTCCCTGCCCCCCTCCCTCAAGCTCTTCTCAGGGAGGAAATGGGACTCGGCCCAAGGTTGTGTGCCGGGGCCTGGGAACGCACCGCCGCACAGCGCGCCGAGGCCGACGCATCCCTGCCAGCCCCCTGCCTCTCAGCCCCGGCAGCGCTGCCAAGGCTGCTTTCACTGCGGCTGAAAGGGGCCAGGGCTCCAACACTTTCTCACAGTGTCTCTCTGCTGGAGGGGAGCTTGCCATGGCAGGAGCGCAAAGAGGCTTTGTCTCCGCCGGAGCGCCGCTTTCTTATCCCTCAGCCTTCCTCCTCGCCCCTCTAATCCTTTTTGGCCCGACGCGGGCATACCCCAGGGCAGTGCCCATCCAGCCATCTCTCGGGGTGGCCCCCCGCCAGGCCTGTCCACCCAGTGGCCTTCCATCCTCCTCGTTGCGGTCCCTGGATCTTCCGACCTATTTTCTCTCATAAATCTTAGAAGATTGGAGCTCCTGCTTTTGGGGGGCAGTTTCTAGCTCAGTTGAGTTGAGATGACAGCACCTTATTCTAAAGGGACAAAGAGAACAGCCTGATCCCATCACGGAAGGGGGAGCATAGTTTTATAATGTGGATCCCCACCATCTAAGACAAGGCTTTGTTGCAGGAGAAACCTCTGGATTATAATTTCTTATTTTCATGGTATCCGTCCATTCATTGATCATTTACTTTTCACCAGATGTGTTTTAAACCTGAACTTAGAGGTAAAGTGGAGTCTCCAGAGGATGGAGGGTCTTCGGTCTCCCTTTTCTCACGACCCTCAAGGAGCTTCTCTCTGGAGGCAAGAGCAGGCAGCTCAGGGCTGCGGCAACTGTCAGTTCCTTCCCCTCCCTTCCCCCGACCCCTTTCCCATCCCAGCTTCTTTTTCTCTTTTTTCCCTCCTTTTCCTTCCCTGTGGCCTATTCTAAGGTCTTCCGGTGACATTCCTGGGTGGCTCAGTAAAGTCCTCCCACAATGAGTCACTGTACATGAAGGAGCAGTGGCAGCGCCTGCAGAAGGACGAGAAGAAGGTGATGCAGTGAGAATGAGATGGGTTTGCATCCCCATCACCAGCTGGGCCCTGCTATGCCGGACCAGGGCACGAGCTGGTTCATGGTGGTTCCCTGGGGGCTCTGAGCAGTTCTCTGGCTCCAAGGAACCTCTGCCGACGAGGGTGACAAATGGTGCTCTCCACTCAAAGAACAAGATTCTACCTGAAACTCAAAGAAAGCTCTTTGGTGCCATGGTGCTCCGATGGGCAAGAATCCAAGCCTAGAGGCTGCATGTTATTTCCTTCCTCTACTCAGCTGCAATCTCTGTACTTTCGGTCCCTTCGCCAGCACAGCCCATAAGGTGAACTCTTTAGGGCAAAGGGGTCTTCTCTGTCCTTTTCTCACCTCCAACCCTGCCTCCCCGGATGCGTCAGAAGCCTCTTCAAGAACACCATACACACAGCGCTGCTCAGCCAGCCAACCTCCAATACCTGCTAATGACGGACTCACCAGAGACCCAGAGAATGGGAGTTAGGAATAACCAGCTGAAAGCACATGACTTTGCTTCTGCTCAAAGATCACTTCCTCTCCACCTATCTTTGACAATATCCACTGAAGGATGAGCAAGAAATTCAATTCAGGCATTGAATGCCTGTTTGAACAAGTTTAACAAGTTATAGTGCTTATTAAGGAAGAAAAATAAATATTAATGTTTAAAAGAGTTACAGTCAAAAAAGAATACACACGAATGGCCAGTAAGCACCCAAAAAAAGTTCTCATAATCATAAATCACTGGGGAAACACAAATTAGCTCCACATCGAGATATCCGTACATAGCCACCAGAATGGCAAAAAATAAAGAGGAGGCTGATGATCCCAGAATGCCCTTCCACTACTGAGAGGAGGGTAAATGCTACAACCACTTGAACTATGACCCGTTGATTTCACTCCTGGATATTTACCCAAGAGAAATGAAAACACATGTGCACACAATTACTCGTACATGAACGTTCATGGAGCTTTATTTATAATAACAGAGAACTGGAAACATCCACAGGAGAACGAATGAACACACTGCGGTATGTGCAACACAGCACTGCTCAGGAGGGAGGGTAGGGCTGACAGCTGCACCGCTGTGGATGAAGCCAACGTGGTGCTGACCAGAACACGCTGTCAATTCCATGTACATGGAGGTCTAGAACAGGCAAAATAATCTACAGTGGGAAAAGCTGAAACAGTGGTTACCGCTGCCTGGACCAGGGTTAACTGGGAAGGGGCACGCGGGAACTTTATGGGTGATGGGAATGCTCTATATCTTGACAGAGTTTGGGTTACACAAGTGTACGAGATTAGTCAAACGATGAGCAAATATACACATAAAATCAGTGTTTCATTGTAAATTGCTTCTCTTTAAAAAACAAAAATCAAAACACTGTAAAATGCTGGAGAGAAAGGGCTAAGGTCCTTCCTGGAAACGGTCTCGGGGGGGAGACGGGGATCCAGCCAGGCCCCACCTCACCACAGTGTGGGATGAGGGCCATCACGAGGTCCAGGTCTGGTGGGGAAGCATATCCCCATCACCCCACAGCAGTGGGCTCAGTGTCGGAATCCAAGGGCAGGACTTCTTAGAACTGGAAGTCTTGAGACTGGTGAAGTTCCCCAAACGGCAGCGATGAGTGTGGCTCAGCGGGCCCTGCCACACTTCCTCTCCCAGTGCCAGCTGCCACCAGAAAGGGAGGGCTCCTGCCTCAACTATCAGACACTTTCAAGTTGCAAAAACCTCACTGTTGCAAGGGGGACTCAAGGTCATAAGGTGTCACCTCCCACCCAAGGCAGGAACCCCCAGGCACCATCCCCATGCCTGGCAAGGCCTGACCTGGGTCGAGCAGATGTTCTGTGCCTTCTGATGGGAGGCACTTAGAAGTGCCTGTAATGCTTTCCATCCAAACACGCTTGGCTTGAGACCATCAGAGGTCTAATAGCCACAGTTTATAAGTAACAGGAGACAGAGGAACGAGCTAAGCAACGTCACAAGGAAGCAACCGAACAAATCCAGGAGGCGAGGTATTATGCAGCATAATTGGCCCCAAATAAGTTGATGTCATAAAAAAGGGACAGTTATGGATTAAAGAGACTTAAGGAACATAACAACCAGTGAAAACAAACGGCAATGCATTGGTTATTGGTTTGGAAAAAATTACTGTTCACAATTTGAACACAGACTAGGTATTAGATGAGAAGAAATTCAGTGAACTAGAAAGGAGGAGATCATTGACTAAAGATACAGAACAGTATATTCATTTTGTCTAATTTTAAGATTTTTTTCAGAAGGATATGCTCTAAGATATTCACAGCAGTGATCTCTGAGTGGTTGAAACTGACGGTTTTACTTCTTTCTTTTTATCTCTACTTTCTAAATTTCCACAATGCGTATGTACCACATCAGTTGTAGATTGAATTGTGCTCCCCCCAAAATTCATAAGCTGAAGTCCTGGCCTTCAGTATCTCAGAACGTGACCTTGCTGGGAAATAGGGTAGCTGCCGATGTAATCAGTTAGGTTAGGATGAGTTTATGCTGGGGCAGGAATCACAGGTGTCCTTATAAAAGGGGGAAATTTGGACGCAGAGACACACACACAGGGAGAATGCCACGTGAAGATGCAGGCAGAAATCGGAGTCGTGCTCCCACAAGCCAAGGGAGGCCATAGATCGCCAGTGAACCACGGAAGACGCAGGAGCGGCCTCAGCAGGAACCAGCCCTGCCCACACCTGGATCTCAGCCTGCTGGCCCCCAGCCCCCGGAGAAAGTAAACTGTGTTGTTGAAGCCCCGGTTTGTGGCAGGTGCTTTGGTGCTGCAGCCAGTGATGCAACCTCTCAAATAAGAAGAAATTACTGCAAACCAAAGTTAAAATAGAAAACCCGGGGCCCGGGGCGTGGTCGCCAGCCCTCACCGTGTCAGGAGCTTCTGTTTCGAGGGCAACAGGTTCCATTTTATAAATGACAAGAACATTCTTCCTTACATTGAGCTGAAAGCTGCCTGCCGGGCTCTGCCACCCATGGACCTCATGAGTCAGTCTCCCCGTGCGTGAGTCACTTCTGCTCCCCAGGGCAGCGCAGAGGAAGAGGCTGCGCGCTCGGGGGCCTCCCAGAGCCGCCCTGCTCTGCGCTCTCCCCGCCCACCCGCCGCCCGCGCTCCCGCACCCCCAGGCCCGGCGCCCGCCCCAGGGGCACCGAGAGGGATGCTGAGCCAGCGTGGTCCCAAGCCCTCAAACAGCCGCCCGCCTGGTGAGCTCGGAGTCTATTATTATAATGAACTGCCTCATCCTCCCATCACGTGGCCCTGAGGCCCGGCCAGAAAGCTGAGCCGACGGCCCAGCCGCTCGAAATAACTCCCAAGAATAACCGGCCTGCGCTGCTCCCCGGGCGCCCCGCGGAAGCCCAGGCCGCCCGCTTCCTCCCCGGGCTCCCCAGGACCGAGGCTATCATGTCTCACACACTGAAATACAATAAACTGGAACAATCGGAGGAAGTGTGGAGCTTTCTCCACATTCGGAGCGAAAGGGGACCCTGCTTATCAAAGTGACAAGATTGATTCAGTTGCTACAGACTTCCAAAGACTTCCTTTCCCAAAAGAAAGGCAGGGAGGAAGGTCATGTCCTTCGGCCACCTCCACTGAGCCAGGAGCACCATCTGCTTCACGTCAAGCAGGTCCGTCAGCTCGTCCATCCGGGCCCTGGAGACTGCGACACAGCACCCGAGGGGGCGGGCAGAGGGAGGCGCAGGTCCCCTAAGGCTGGCACGTCCCTGTCAGCTACCCCCCAGGAAAGGGCAGGGGAGGAAGGGCCAGGGAGGGAGGAAAGGAAGGGGGAGGGTAGGAGAAGGGGGAGGGGGAGGGGGAGGGGGAGGGGAGGAGAAGAGGGGGGAGGGGGAGGGGAGGAGAAGAGAGGGAGGGGGAGGGGAGGAGAAGAGGGAGGGGAGGAGAAGAGAGGGAGGGGAGGAGAAGAGAGGGGGAGGGGAGGAGAAGGGGGAGGGGAGGAGGAGGGGGAGGGGAGGAGAAGAGAGGGAGGGGGAGGGGAGGAGAAGAGGGAGGGGAGGAGAAGAGAGGGAGGGGGAGGGGAGGAGAAGGGGAGGGGAGGAGAAGAGAGGGAGGGGAGGAGAAGAGAGGGGGAGGGGAGGAGAGGGGGAGGGGAGGAGGAGGGGGAGGGGAGGAGAAGAGAGGGAGGGGGAGGGGAGGAGAAGAGGGAGGGGAGGAGAAGGGGAGGGGAGGAGAAGAGAGGGAGGGGAGGAGAAGAGAGGGGGAGGGGAGGAGAAGGGGGAGGGGAGGAGGAGGGGGAGGGGAGGAGAAGAGAGGGAGGGGGAGGGGAGGAGAAGAGGGAGGGGAGGAGAAGGGGAGGGGAGGAGAAGAGAGGGAGGGGAGGAGAAGAGAGGGGGAGGGGAGGAGAAGGGGGAGGGGAGGAGGAGGGGGAGGGGAGGAGAAGAGAGGGAGGGGGAGGGGAGGAGAAGGGGGAGGGGAGGAGGAGGGGGAGGGGAGGAGAAGAGAGGGAGGGGGAGGGGAGGAGAAGAGGGAGGGGAGGAGAAGAGAGGGAGGGGGAGGGGAGGAGAAGAGGGAGGGGAGGAGAAGGGGAGGGGAGGAGAAGAGAGGGAGGGGAGGAGAAGAGAGGGGGAGGGGAGGAGAGGGGGAGGGGAGGAGAAGAGGGGGAGGGGAGGAGGAGGGGGAGGGGAGGAGGGGGAGGGGAGGAGAAGAGGGGGGAGGGGCAAGGGCTCCCAGCAGCGCCGGGGGCACCACCTCTGCAGGGACCGGCCCTCCAGCCCAAGCCCCACACTTTTCCGACGGCTCCCCTCCCCATCCTCCCGGCCCGCAGCGGCCAGAGAGGTCTCCCACAGCCTCACTTCTGTCATGTCCTTTCCCTACTCGAAAGCCTTCCCTTTCGCTCCCCGCCCGGAGTGTAGAGCACAGCCTGAGTGAGGTGGCGAGGCTCTTGGTCCCCTGGACCTAGCAGGCCCCACGTCCTGTCCGGGTCCTTTTCAGGGCTGCCCCCGCGTGGAGCGCCCTGTCCTGTCCTTCCCCAGGTGGCTGGGCAGAGCCTCCCAGCGACACGGCTGAGCCCAGGCTGAGCACCACCCCCCCCCCCGCCCCGGACCCAGCGCCCCTCCCCTTGGATGCAGCTAAAGCTCGTGTCCCAGGCGCTTCCGACGGCATCCTGGTGAGCAAAGGGCGCGCCCCAGTGGGCTGGGCCTGAGGGGGCCACAGCCCAAGCAGAACCACGGATTGTGACAGCATTAGAGCAGGCGTCCCTTCATCCTGCAACAGGGCGACAGGACCCCGCTGGAGACTTACCAGGGGCCCCAGACAGCCGGGCGCCTCCAGGATGAAAGCCGGGCTCTCCCTGCACCAGTCTGAGCAAAGGCATATGAACCGGGGGTCTTTCTCTTCTCCAAGGGCTCTGAAAAGTGGGGACCCATCTGAGTTTGACCGCCACCATCTGAGGAGGAGGCTGCTCCAGGGACAGAGGGACATATAGAACCCGGAGGCCAGTTTATTGGTTTCACTTGGAGGTGCCTTAAAACAGCACCTCCAGCTGCTGTTTGCAGAGCACGGGGCCTCAGAGTCCAATTGTTTTTGACAAAGAAGTATATCAGAGGGACGAGGGCATTTGTCAAGAGCTACGCGAACCCACTCTTGAGAGCCCTGCTCTGGGGGGACTCCCTGAGTTTCCTGATCCAAAAAGCCAAGAACCAGACCGCAGACAGGGAAGTCTAACTGCCGGAAGGCACTGACTGCCTACGTTTATGTCCTTGGGAGACTTAAGGGACAATCAACACTAAATTTAGACATAGCTTCGGAATCCTTCTCAACACTACCCATCAGCCAGGCCTGTACGTTGAAGCCGATTTGCCCTACACGCTTAGTGAGGAGGGCCCTATGGTGTCCACCTCCCAGTGACACAGTGCCCGAGCCAGCAACCGGCTGGGTCCTCCCTGGGCGTTTCTCAGTGCCACACCCCAGGCCCCTGCTTGCCCCAGCACTAGGGCCTCCCACAATCTCTCTCCACGGCCTAGAGGCGCTGAGCCGCAGGCTTGCCCATGGGAACTGCACACTCCGGTTATTAATGCCACTTCCTGCAGACTGGCCCTGGAGAATTCCCAAGGCACCGGGGCTGCTCAGAGGAATTTCAGTCTGCCAGTCAATGAACTGGTCAACACCTACTGAACACCTTCTACAGAGACCCTGGACCTTGGGAGAGGAAGGGACGCGGGTCCTTTTCTTCATCTAATGAAAACTGCTGCATCCTGGCAGGTGTATCAGCTACAAAAATAGAGAAAATTCAATTAAAAGCGCCTCAAGAAATAGGACATGTATTGTATCACATAACAAGTTCAGAGTCAACTACTCAGGGCTGGGGAAGGCCGTGCTCAGTCACACCTGAGGGCGCCAGGCACCCCCAACTCCCTGCCCTGCCTCTGTCACATCAGCGGCCTGTGGTCCTCAAAGGACTGGATCCGCTCCGGACACAGTGTAGGTCCCGGGACTGGATGAAGAGGCAGTGTGGGCTCCTCTTGCCTCCCCTCACGAGAGAGAAAGCTCTTTCCCAGACATTCCCAGCCAGCTTCCCCTCGGACCCCATCGGTCTGAGAGGTCACCTGCTGGAGCCTAAACCAATGGCCATCAAGGGGAAAGGGGCCTCCAGGACTGGCTCAAACCCCAGGGGCCTTAAAAGGACAAAAACTGAGAGACCCTTATTGCGAGGCTTCCACCTGTCTGCCCCTGACGTGCACACAGGCTGCCCACGATTTCAGGGACCCCCTAGATGCCCCCAAGTCTCTCCGTAGACCACACATTAAGATCCCCCGAGGGCCTGTGGGCCAGACACCATGTCACCGTGAGGAAAGCACAGCTCTCCACTGGAGAAGCACGAATTCAGTTAAGAGAGGACACACAGGACCTGGCCACACGAAGATCACCATAGTAAGTGTAAAAACAGCTGCAACGGAGGCCAGAGGGAGGAGGGTGGTCAGGGACCATGAGGGGAACAAAGAGGATGGTAAGAATGGACGAGATTCCAGGGGCAGGACAGGCAGGCAGAAGGCGTGGCCAACAGGCGTTCCAGACCCAGAAAAAGCCCGGAGTTTTCACATGACGAAGAGTTTGCAGCTGTGGTTACAGCTCAGCCACTGCAGACCTACTGCTGTATTTGTATTGAGTCCTTTTGATGACAGCATGAGTTCTGAGAACAAAGCTTCCAGCTAGGCCTGTGTGACTGGAGCCCAGAGCCAAAAATAGCTGCTCTTCGCATGCATACATAGGGCCTGATCTGAAGCTTGACAGCATGTTTTTGTCATTTGTAAAACTCAGAGGGGTCCTCCAAAACCACAGAACAGGTGAATGACCAAACATTTCTATTTGGCTAGTTCCGCCATGGATAATATTCTTTTAGTTATTTGCTACTTTCCTAAGTGACTTTTCCAGTGACTTTTGAAGCTGTTTTGAGGTATAAGTATAATAGAGAGTGATTTAGCAGTTTAAGAGGTTGGAGTTCTTATAATAACATGAAAGAGAGTGTCAGGGAACCACGTGCCAATCTTGAGTAAAGTTTTCTTTAGAGAGACATATACACGTGCTCAGCTGATATTTCTCAATTGAGTCAGGAGATGCCCCAGAGAGCACATAGCTTGCTTGTGTCTTAACTGAATCCCTGAATTGGATTTTTATACCCTAATACTGGTCAATGCAAAATAAATCATGAGGAGTTAACAGGTAATATGGAGAAATTAAGACAGTTATATATATTTCAGTATATATTTATTAATAAAACAATACACAGATAATTATATCCAAATCCCTTTACCAGTATAAAATGAACTGCATTTCTTTATAGCTTCCTTTCATCTGTATCCATATATATTTATATGTTATTTTTTTAATATTTTCAGTTACTTCAATATATTGCATCCTACTTGACATAATTTTATATGCCCTCTATTTTGTAGACCCTCTGTCGTTTTTTAATCACCACATAATATGTTATGAAGTTACTATTCTATGACAAAGTAACCGTTGCTGTATTATTGGATTTTTTAATTTTTATAATCTTACCTACATGTCTCATTATAAGTATAACTTTCTCTTAATTTGAATAATTTCATTCTCAGTAACAGAATTACGGGATCAAACTGTAGAATATTATGGCTCTTGATAACAATTACTAAATTGTCTTCCTAAATAATAAACAAATTTGTACTTAGAAATTTCTGGATATTCCTAGTTAACTGTAGTTTCACCAGCATCTCTGTTATTATAACGGTATTTGATATTTGCATTACTTTCTTCTTATTTACTAGTGAGTTTAATGTGTAAAGGTTTTTTGTTTTTTGTTTTTTTTTTGCAGTACACGGGCCTCTCACTGTTGTGGCCTCTCCCGTTGCGGAGCACAGGCTCCGGACGCACAGGCTCAGCGGCCATGGCTCACGGGCCCAGCCGCTCGGCGGCATGTGGGATCCTCCTGGACCGGGGCACGAACCCGCGTCCCCTGCATCGGCAGGCGGACTCTCAACCACTGCGCCACCAGGGAAGCCCAAGGTTTTTTTTTTTAATCTCTAGTATTCATTGAATTCATTCATTAACTTTTATTTCCATTTCTGTAAACTGTGAACTCTTTTGACCATTTTTTAAGGATCCTTATGTGCTTGGAGATTTAAGTGCCCTTTATGTATCTGTCACCTTGAATCAATCTCTGTATTTGTTACAAGTAGACTTACTGTGACCACATTATTATTATTCGCCATCGTTGTTATTACTCTGTGCCGAGCTCCATGCTGAATGACTCCATTACCACAACCTTATAAGGTAGTATTACACCCATTTTATAGCTGGGAAAATAGTGCCTCTAACACGCACGTATTTTAGCCAACCTCACAAAGCTAGAAAATGCCAGCCCTGACTTCAGACAGTCCCCACTGCCCCGCAATCCTCCCGATACTGTTTGTACAACTTGTGTATTCTGGTTACTTGGGTTTTACAACATTGTGGCTTTTAATTCCGTATAATCATATACGCCCATATTGTCTTAAAAGTTTTGTTTCCCTGTTGTCATAATTACCACTAAGTACACATGTATTGATTTTACTTGATACAGGGATTTAATAAACCCCAGTGAAAAGTTCTCATCCTTATTTTTATAGAGGGATTTTGACATCCCAGGAATCACTTGAAATAGATCTTTTTGTTACATGGAAAGTTTTGATGTAGAGGGATTTTTTCTGTAACTCAAATTTATCCATCTTCATTTTAAATTAAGATGTAATAATACCATTTTCCAAATGAGAGAAGGAAAATGAAGCCTTCACCCGTTGTACTTTGGTCAAAGAGTGGAAGTGAGATAAATCTGAAGACTCGGGGGTGATTCTCCCTTTGCATCCTGCTAAGTCGCCGTTGCCAAAGCCAGACTTAAAAAGCCGTGCCCTTGAGATGGCGGTGAGTCTCTGCTCCCAGGGCAGACCCTCCAATCACTGATGTTCAGAGGACCCTCCTGGGCTGCTGAGTGTTGTCTGTTATTTACCTTTTGGCAAGTTCTGACACAAACCCTGAGACTTGGGAACGGTCTCATCTGATCCTCTCGGGCCACGGGCTCCATGCGGCCACGTGAGCCGTCCTGGTGTGCTGCCGACATGTCAGCCGCCAGCCTAGCTCTCCTTTTAGTTCTCCTGCAGCCCCAGAGCCGGCAGCTCACACCAACCCCAAGTTATGAGAACCATGGCTCCACTGCCATGTCTCCGAGGTGACAGAGGGATTCCTGAGCCACACATACTGTTGCTTTGGGATCCAGACCCTTTGATTTCCAAATTTCCTGCTGCTGCGGTTGCTGTTATTCTGAGCAATTCTGAAGAATCCGTTCCTACAATTGTCCTAAACCCAGACGCCGAATTCCTGACAGGTGGTTCATTCTGTTCCTGCTGCTGGAGCCCGCGACAGGGGACCCCGGCATTTCCCTCAGGTCTGCCCGGTCGCACAGCTCTTCCTCTGCCATGCGTGGTCAAGCTTTTATTTCAGCTGTAACTTCTTGGAACACAGACTGGAGCCTGCTTTTTATTTCCGCCTTGCCCGCTTTTCCAGAGCTGTCGCATCTGCTGAGTTACAAGCCTCACACACGCGTCTCTTTTCTTTTATTGCTGCTGCGTCTCCCTGGCCATCCAGGCCGATCGTTTCCACACAAGTCTGGCCCTTTCTCGGTGGTGCTGACCTCCAGGCAGCTCGGCTCTGGCCCCCACCTGGTCCCTCAGGACCTGCGCGCACAGCTAGCCCCTGCTGCGGACGGACCACAGGCCAACGTTCTTTTTTTCTGGCCCATAGTTTATTCTGTGGCTAAGAAAACTGTACCTCTCATATATGATCATGGTAATCTCTGGGATTTATCATAATGATGAATCCGTTTTTAGGAATGAGTGAAACAGGCTGTATCAACTTCCCAGGGCCACCGTTACAAAGTATCCTAAACCGGGGGTCTGAAACCAACAGAAATCTATTCTCCCACAGTTCTGGAGGCCACAAGTCTGCAGTCAAGGTGTTGACAGGTCCATGCTCTGTCCGAAGCCTCTGGGAAGGATCCTTCCTTGCCTCTTCCAGCTTCTGGTGGCCCCGGGTGTCCCTTGGCTTGTCGCAGCATCACTGCAGCCTCTGCCTCTGTGGTCACATGGCATTCTGTGTGTTTCTGTCTTCTCTTCTTATAAGGACCCCGCTCGTATTGGGTTAAGGCCACCCTAATGACCTCATCTTAACTTGATGACAACTGCAAAGACCCTATTCTGAAATAAAGTCATATTCACAATCCTGGTGGTTAGGACTTCAACCTAACTTTTGGGGATACACCTGAACCCCTAACCAGCAAAGTCTGCCTTTGGCCCCTTTCCCATCATCCCCTTCTGCATTTCCATCCCCAGCCTCACCGGAACCCTCTTTTCCTGTCTCCATTCCCTGCTCCCCAGCCCCGTTCAAAATCGACACCAGCATGAGGTAGGAGGGAAGATCAGTCCGTGTTGGGGTGGGATTAGGGTTAGGTCTTACGACAAAAAAAATGACGCACTCATGATGGAGCTTTCTGCATCCGTTAAGGAGGATTGGGGGGTGGGGTGGATGCTTGGGGCCCTCGAAATCGTTTCAGAAGCCGTTCACCTGGTTTGCTGACACTGAAGCCACCACTAGCACTTGGACCCTGATGTCCCCTGGGGTCTGAGCAAGTCCGCCTCTCCCCACCCTGCTCAGCACTTCACGATGGGATGAATCATCTGGAATTGCAGATCTGTGAACACTAAATGCACAAGCTCGTGAAGACAGAGAGGGTGACTGTAAAGAAGCAGGGTGAGTCCCAAGGGGATCGCTCGACTTTCCCACTTGAGTGGAGGAACTTCTGTGCAGATAGGAAACCAGCGATGCCTGCCAGGAAGACAGATACAAGAGACACGTGTTCTTGGGCTGCTTTCCCGCACCCGCAGCTGGCACGATCAATCAGTTAGAGGGGGCTGGCCCCTACGGGCCTGGAGGTGTCCTTGAAATCCCCTCCGTCAGCACCGCGGGCAGCACCTGGGGTCATCAGGGGTTGACACAGACATGAAATCTGTCTGCCATGCTTGGTCTGGATCTGGAAGACTAAGCATCCTTCACGTTCTGAACTGAGCTGCCTTTGACCACTGCAGCCCATCTGCCCATCTGACGGACAGATCCGCCCTCCTCCCCAGCTTCTAGTGAGTAGGGCAGGGAATGTGGAGGGGAGAGGAGCCCACGGAGAGCCTGGAGGCCACACTCCTCAAGGGAATAGGGACCACTTCCCTGCGCCCACCTGTAGACGGTGACACTGAAGGCAGGGCCAGGCTACCTGAACTGCATTGTTCCTTAACCTTTGTCGCCTGCTCGGGGTTCAAGTCAAACCTGCTAGTTCTAGCTCTTGGCTTGAAAGGCTGGTCGTTCAAGGGAAGCTGGGCTCTCACCCACAAATACACTATTTGGAAAGTATTTACAGTTGGAGGATGTAGTATCTGGGATATTTCAGAGTCGGCCATCTCTTCTAAAATTACGTCTCTGCTGTTCTTTTTTTTTTTTTTTTTTTTTGCAGTACGCAGGCCTCTCACTGCTGTAGCCTCTCCCGTTGCGGAGCACAGACTCCGGACGCGCAGGCTCAGCAGCCATGGCTCACGGGCCCAGCCTCTCCACGGCATGTGGGATCTTCCCGGACCGGGGCACGAACCCGCGTCCCCTGCATCGGCAGGGGGACTCTCAACCACTGCGCCACCAGGGAAGCCCTATGCTGTTCTTATCAATAGAAATATGCTGCATCCAACTTTAAATTCGAACAATAGATAAAGCAGCTATTCATTTAACCGGTAGGTTTTTGGTGCCTCCTTCAGAAGTTTCCTTTCTAAAACGATCCATCGTATACCTTTTATTTATTTAAAAAAATTTTATTGGGATATAATTGATTTACACTATTGTGTTAATTTCAGGTGTACAGCCAAGTAAATCTGTTATACAAATACACATATCCACTCTTTTTTAGATTCTTTTCCCATGTAGGCCATTACAGAGTATTGAGTAGAGCTCCCTGTGCTCTACAGTAGGTCCTTATTAGTAATCTCTTTTATACATAACAGTGTGTATATGTCAATCCCAGTCTCCCCCGCTCCCCCCCTCAGCTTCAGTTTTGTAGATAAGTTCATTTGTAGCCTTTTTGAAGATTCCACATATGAGCGATATCATATGATTTTGTCTTTCTGACTTACTTCACTCAGTATGAGAATCTCTAGGTCCATCCATCATATATTCTTTAAGTCCCAACTCTTCTGGTGCATCTTTAAAGCTATTTTATTCGTAACAACTCATGATGACACAAGCTACACAGAGTAAGTGACATCCGTACATGAGGCTCTCAGGTATAAATTGAAATACACTGGTTGGCCACGTAGAAGAAATTCTCCACTTTCTTTATCAATCACCCACCATCTATCGGACCTGGAAAGAAACATCAGATTCCTAAAAGCACATCTGTCCCCTGTCGTTAAACTCTCGGTGCGACCTCCTCGTCCTGCCACCAGCCAGCCCCACCCACTTGGGAGAGGGAGGCGAACTCTCCCTCGGGGCCCCTCCTCCAGGGCTGAGCTCCCAGCAGACTGCCCAGCGGCCGATGCCAGCCGACTTCCCCAGACCGATGGGAAGCTCCCCGGTGTGTGTTCAGATCCCGACCCAGCACTGCAGGATGGAAACAGGAGGGCACGGGCCCCTCCCAGGCCCGAGCTCCCAGTCACTCAGCCGTTCCTTCCAGGCTCGCTCATCCTTCCCTGCCCGGTCTCCCCCTCCGTGACCTCAGGTGCTCCTCTGCAGGCCTGTCTCTTCCGCATCCCCACCCCGTCCTTTTAGTCTTCTCAGCCCCCCTCCCTCCCCGAGGCCATGCTTGGGGTCCTGTAAAGAAGTCAGATGACCTCTCAGTGTGCAGTACATCGGGGGCCGGGAATGACTTTGCTCAGTTCCGACTTCCAAACCCATCCCATCCGGGCTCCTGGCCGGGAGGGTCCTTTAGCCTCCCAGAGAAGGGGGAGCAAGAGGTTTGCTGGGGGTTAGGCTTGTAAGAGCGGAGAGGGAAGGAAGCGGGGCTGGGCCAGGAGAGCTCAGACAGCAGAGCTGGCAAAGTCTCAGCCAGCAGCTCCAGCAGCGCCACCCGTTAGAGGGTGGGGAGCTGAGCTGAAATGCCCAGGCCCTCAGACCTCCCGCCGGCCCTGCGACGGTCACCGATCGGGGGCGCTCAGGAGGAACACCGTGGCCTTGACTTGAAAGCCGAGTCCCGTCCTGAAGGAGCGAGGAGCTTCCTGAAGGAAAATGAGGAGATGCCGGTGGTACGCCTCACCGGGCTTGCCTCAGCCAAGATGCGTTCTAGGGCATGTATGTGTGTGTGTGTGGTGTGTTTGCTGCTTTGTTGAGGTTATTCCTAAAAAAGAACCATTTCTTCTCTTCCCTGCCCTTGACCATTAACAGGGGCCACCAGCAGCCAAGGTCTCTCTGCTCCTTGGTGTCCATTTATGGGGCATGCGTGACATCACTGCAGGTAACATCCAGGCAGCGCCACTTCCGACGAGTACACAGGCTCTCAACAGCCTTGAGTACTAAGCTCGAAGTACCGCAAGCATGCCTTTCGAACCTTTCCTCGGACTGTTTTTAAAGTGCAGATGTGGCCAGCAGCACGCTGGGCCCCTCCACGTGACGCAGGCGTGCAGGGCCCTGGGGGGCCAGGCAAGCCTTGGCCACCGGGGGACCTGCGAGGCCTGGCCCCTGCAGGCGGGGCCCGGGGCTGGGGCACTGGGTCGGCCTCAGGCCCACCCCGCCCCCTCCCCATCCTCCAGGAGTCCAGCAGCTGCGGCCCAGGCCTCCCTGTGTCCCGCCCCGAGGAGAGGGGGAGAGGATGGTGAGTCAGCCCGAGCGCCCCGCAGGCGGGGCGTGCTGCACACGTCACATCAAAACCTCCCTAAAACTAAGAGCTGATGTCGTGAAGCTGGCGGGTGGAAAGCTCGAGGTGGAAGGGCAGAAAGAGCGAGCAAAGCCCTGTGAGTGGTCCTCACCCCTAACCGCTCGGGGGGACACGGAAGAGCCAAGTCCACGGCAGCGGGGCCCTTCAACTGTAGAGATACCCTGAAATGCCTCCTTTCCCGTGACAATTAGCCAGCAGGAGACTTGTTCAAACTACGCTTCTTCCGGCTTGAAGTCCAGCATAAGTGGGTCCCTTCTCCCGGCCACACACCTTCCCTCCTCCTGCTGGGGCTCCCCCTGTCCCCCGCCCCCAGGGCTTCGGACTTCGGGACAGTCGGACAGTCGGTCACCAGAGCTGCTCCCGAGCCCCCGTCCTCCTGGCGAGCCAGCCGGGCTGTTATCATCCACACGGTTCTCGCAGACGCTGCCCAGTGGGTACAGAGGAAAGGGCCCCAAGTGATGGTGACGGAGGCCTGTCCCCCGGTGGGATCAGCACCTGGGGAGAAGCTTCTGGTGGGCAAAGGCCTGGAACGCCAGCACTTGGAATATTTTCATTTTCTGAAAGTTAACACGCTGGCAGCTCGTAACACGGCCAAGTGGTTATGAGCTCAAAAGCTTTGCGAGAGCTTTCTGCTGAGGGCTCGTTAATGCGGTCTTTTAGCGGAGCGCTCCCGAAGCTGAACCCCTAACTGGAGCTATAAATAGGTCTGATAAGTACCTGACAGTAAAGCAGCTCCAGCTAAAGGGCCCTCCTTGCCCAGGGGCTCTGCCTGCAAAGCCCATCGAAGGGGATCGGGCAGGGGAGGAGGGTGACAATAGGACAGTTTTGGGAAATGCGTTCCTCGGCATTAAAAGCGCAGGGGCGCACGGCAGGGATGGCACCGTATCCCAAGGGAGCTCCGTGGAGAGGTTCCAGCCTCATTCCGATTAACAGGCACCTCGGAGCTGCCTCCCTGGCCACGCTTAACTTGCATAAATCCCATAACTTAACCCCACCGGGGAGAGGAGCGCCGCTCACACCACCGCCACCCAAACCCAAGGCTCGAGGCTCTCAGGCGCGCTTGCCTGGTGGCCTGGTGGCCACAGTGGCCTCGCTGGCCTCTGCCCTCCTGCCTATAGCCCTGCTTTGGTCGGCCTTCATGAATGAAATATATATATAGTTGAGGCATCTTGTAGGGATATTTTGGGGAGACAGCTGTTGGTGATTCTGGCCGAGAGTTATGGGTGGCACTGGCAGAGAGGGCTGGCCCGGGGAGCTGGAGCTGGGGAATGTGGGCCAGGGAGCGGGAGATGTGGTGTCCCCAGCAGGATGCTGCCTAGAAACCACTGAGGGAAGGGATGCGTGAGCAAGTGAAGGATGGAATCTCTACTGCCTTGGAGGGTGGAGCTGAGGTCAAGCGGATCTTAGTTAGATATTTCCTAGAGGAAATTTCAGACGCTAAATGAGGAATTCCTCTTCCCAGTGTTCAGTTATTCGCAAAGCAGTACGTGGGAGGTGCAGAGGGGGTGCCCAGTGCAGGAACCACTGTTCTCATCTGTAAGATCTTGAAGCAACACCTGGAACCTTTGTCAGACGTGAACCTTCTTCCCAGTTTGGCTAAAGCATGTTTCCCACTTTATCCTGAAATGTTAATCAGTTTTACACACACACACAAAAAAAAACCCCAATGGGTAGAATCTTTGGTCAAACAAGGTTGGGAAATACTACAGACTAAATTTCTCTCTTGGGCTCTATAATATACGTTAGGACATTAAAAACTCCAAAAATCCTGCAATAAAGAAACCTATTTAACTTTATTTAACCCAACATTTCCTAAACTTATTTGTTAATAAAGAACATTTTTCATCGTGTAGACAGAACAATACCCTCTCAAGGACGTCCATATCCTAATTCCCAGAACCTGTGAATATGTAACCTCACGTGGAAAAAGGGATTTTGCTGATACGATAAAGTTAAGGGTCTTGAGATGGGAAGATTTTCCTGGACTCTCCTGGTGGGCCTCATCTGATCACAAGGGTTTTTATGAGAGAGAGGAGGAAGGTCAAAGTCAAAAGGAGAAGGACCCTGGAAGCAGAAGGTGGGGTGATGCATTTGGAGATGAAGGAAGGATACAAGTCAAGGAGTGTGGGCACCTCTGGAGGCTAGAAAAATCAGGGAAATGAATCTCCCCAGAACCTCCAGAGAGGACACAGCCCTGACCATACTTTGAGTTTAGGACCCACATTAGTGTTCTGACCTCCAGAACTGTAAACAAATAAATTTGTGTTAAGCCACTGATTCTCTGGCAACTTGTTACAGCAGCAATAGGAAACTGATACATAGAGTGTTAATATCTCACGGTCGACTCTCAGAATTCGGGAACTGAGGACATCAGCTTGATTGTCAAGCACCTCCCACCACATGCCCCCCCCCACCCCAGGCCCTCTCTCTGCCACTTGGATTCGGGTCCTCCTCAGTCTTGGTCTTGCGATGTGGTAGCAGCTATTGAAGGATCACATCCTCTGGTAAATCAGTACATGGTGTTATCCATTTTTTTCAAACACTGACGATAGAACAGGTCCAAAGGGGTTGAGGTCTTGTTTCAGGGACTGGTCCAACACTGAGCTGCGAGAGGTCTGTCTGCCGGGAGCACGTGCAAATGTCCTGCGCACGAGCGATGACTCTTCACAGCCAAGGATGCTGACATCCTTGCACCTCTTTCTGTTTCTCCAGCAGATCTCATTAAAGAGACTCTGTTAAACTTCTCAAAGTTTCCTTCCAGAACCAGTTCTAAGTCAGTGTTTGTTCGGGGCTAAGAGTCCAAGTGCCTGAGATGCTGTGTAACGCGGCGCTACCAGATGTTTTGGTGTAAAGACAGGTCAGAGGGCTGGAAACAAAGTAAAAAAGCGTAAAACCACCCTGCTGAAAGTTTTGCAAAGGAGAACCAGATCAAAACTGAAATTACTGAAAGAGAAGACTGCCTCCAATGCTTTGTTTTTCACACGGTGGGGCTTCAGGGCAGGAATTCAGTAGCGTGACAATGCGTCGCTGTTGCCGGGGCCGTCCAGCCCCGGCAGCCAAGTGAAATCATCTGCAGTCCGGCTGCACACGGGCCCCAGGTGCACCCGCCGCCATCCAGGCCCCCGCACTCCTGGTTCCTCTGGAAGGCTCTTCCCGGCTCCGTGCAGCCAAGTCCTAGTCTTCAAGGCAACTCCATCCGGCCTGCCCTGACTCACCAGCCAGAAACAACCTTTCAGTCCCTGGGACAAACAGCGTCACTGCCTACCTGCAGCCTTCTGATGGCCCTTCACCTCGTCCCGTGCCAGAAGCGCATGCACGTCTCCTTCATGGGACCACGAGTTAGTTCACGGAGGGTCTGTCCTCGCCAGGGCTCTTTGCATGGAGGATGTCAGAAGCCGCCCCCCCGGCTCAGTCAGTAAAGGAAATGAATTACGAGAATGTTGCTGCATCTCGTGGAACGTGTCATCTGCCCCGTGTCCCTCAGCCTTCTCTTGCTGGGGGATTAGTGCCCTGGGGCTGCTGTAGCTACGTGCACAGACGGGGTAAGGGGGAGATCGCGGCGTCAGCAGGGCTGCTTCCCACCGACAGCGGGGCGGAGCCTGTGTTCCAGGCCCTCACCGGGCTCCGGTGGTGTGCCGGCCGTCTTTGTGCTGGCGCAGAGCACCGTCACCGGGGTCCCTGCCTCTGTCTTCACGTGGCTTCTCCCCGAGCGTGTCTGTGTCCAAACATCCTTTTTTGTTTTTTTTTTAAGATGTTTATGATGTGGACCATTTTTAAAGTCTTTATTGAATTTGTTACAATATTGCTTCTGTTTTATGTTTTGTTTTTTTGGCCGTGAGGCATGTGAGATCTTAGCTCCCCGACCAGGGATCAAACCCACACCCCCTGCGTTGGAAGGCGAAGTCTTACCCACTGGACTGCCAGGGAAGCCCCCAAACATCCTTTTTTATAAGGACACTGGCTACATCACATTAAGGGCCCACCCAAGGACCTCATTTTAGCTGAGTACACGTGCAACGGCTCTATTTCCAATAAGGTCACATTGGGAGGTGCTAGGGGTTAGGGCTTAACATATGAACTGGGACTGGGGCGACTCAACTCAACCCCTAACACTTAGCGACAGAATCCTTGTTTTGACTGACATGGCAACGTGGCCAGTGAAAAATACTTCTCTCTCCACAAGTCCCTTTATCTGGGGGTGGCCACAATGTGACACCCAGCTCTGGCAAATGTAATGCAAATACAGTTCTTTGGGGAGGGCTTCTGGAAAAGCCAGAGCAGTTCTTCTCCCTGTCCCCTCCTTCCTTCCTGAGCACGAGGTGACACAGCCATCCTGCTGCAGCCATGATAAAAGCCACGTACAGAAAGGGTGGGCAAGGCTCAGAAAGAGCTGGGGTCCATGGTGGCTTTCTTGAGCCTCTGCGCTGTCTCTGGATGGACTACTTGTCACATGGGAAGATAACTTCTCGTTATTTAAGTAAGTCAGTGGTTCTCAACCAGGAGCAGTCTCCCTCCATCCGGGAGACGTATGGAGACGTTTCTGGCTATCATAGCTGGGAGAGACCTACTAGTACCAGGGATGCTGCTGAGCAGCCTGCAGTTCACAGAGCAGCCCCTGCCCCCCAGGAAGGCATCATCTGCCCCAGATGTCCCAGGACGGAGATTTGAGAAAGCCGATTCAAGTCACCTGGCAGGTTTTTTGTTAGGCCTCGTTTAGGACATGGTAGGAGAGACAGGAAGAAGTTTCCCTAAAAAAAAAAAAAAAAGGGGGCCACTGATTGGGAAGACTCATCGGGTGTCCCCTTGGAAGGGGACACATTTTTCTCAGTTTTGTATCTTTCCTACCACCCAGCACAGTGCCTTGCTTGCAGAAAATGCTCGATGGTCACATAAGGAATGCTTACCATTACCCAGAAACAGCAAGATGCTCTGTGACTAAGGACCCCTGTCACTATACTGTGTATTTAGGAGTCTCAGCACACAGCCGGGTGTTTAGGAAAGAACCTCTTCCCATTGATACACAAAAGATTAAAAGTAAGTGCCCTCCATCCACACTACCCCAGATATATTTACTAACCTTTTTTTTTCCGGGTTTCCAGAATCCTTTGACACCGATAGTATGTATAGTGTACTTTTTTCAGGTTAACATTTGGACCCATCACTTTAAATTTAAAGGTTCTTCACCTGGAGAAATATCAAGGTTTGAATAACAATCTAGTGATCAGATCATCTGAAAACAACCAATACACTGTTTAAAAATAAATGCGTCCTAACTAAGCCTCACAACCATTTGGACGCTTCGTAATCCGTTCTTTAGGCCCCTCCCCCAGCCGCCATCGTCCAACTCAGCTCCTTGCTTCCTTCCCATACCCTGAACCATTGGCTCAGCTGTCCCCCTCCAGGGTCAGGACTCTTCCCTCGCTCCCTAAGGCCATTCTCACGCCACCCCTCCAGACTGGTCTGCTGTTTGTCCAACTGTCAGGGCCCTGCTCATTAACTGACTGGTTAACCTAATGATCTCAGTTCAAACAAAGGTGTTTCCAGCTGGGAATGGGTTCCTTTCCCAGCCCCCTCCCCCCAGCCCCTGGAGTACGGTTTGTGTTTAAACAGGAGCCTTCAAAGGACACAATCTCTCCCCTCAGTGGTGGCAAGAGTTTCATTCAGTGACACAGGTCAGCGAGGAAGATAATTTTTTTTTTTTTGCGGTACGCGGGCCTCTCACTGCTGTGGCCTCTCCCGTCGCGGAGCACAGGCTCCGGACGCGCAGGCTCAGCGGCCATGGCTCACGGGCCCAGCCGCTCCGCGGCATATGGGATCCTCCCGGACCGGGGCACGAACCCGTGTCCCCTGCATCGGTAGGCAGACTCTCAACCACTGCGACACCAGGGAAGCCCGAGGAAGATAATTTTGATTGAGGGGCCTTTTCCAGGACCCACCAAACCTTAATGACATCCCCATGGGTTAAGCACCTCAAAGGGTCAGACCCCAGGCCAGGCATTAACATGCAGTATCGCATCCTCACAAAGACCAGGAAGGGAGGACGTGCGTGTCTGCATTTTGCAAATTTGGGGAAGAAGGTCACAGGGATTAACTCATTTTCTTTCCCAACAAACCCAGGTCTGTCTTTTACCCCACGTGACCACTCCAGCCTGCCTTGTGTACAGCTGGCTTCTTGGTGGGTTCTACAACAGCCCCTCTAGAAGTAAACAGGTATGTCCCCGTCCAGCCATCCAGCTGTCCAGCCGTCCAGCCCAGGCGGGGGTCACAGCATCTCCTTCCAAGTTACAGAGGAGGCCTTGCTCAGCGGTGAGTCTTCTGCAGCGTCTCCCTGCTCGTGCCCCTCTGACCTGACCTCCGCTGCCGTCCCTCCCAGCTCTGCAGCTACTAAGTGAAGACTTGTAAGATATTCAGGGGAGAAAGGAACAGATTCACCAGGGCCACGTCTCTTCTCCCAGGTCTCCATCCTCATGTCCAAATATGAACCTGCTTCTGAGCTCTGCAGCCCAGAAGATACTCCACAAAGCCGGGGGCCTCTGGGCCTGCAGGTTCCTGTTCTGCCACCACCACTCAGCCCTCCTAAGGAATTCCACACAGAGGGCATCCTCCAGCGCTTGCATCAGCTAGCCTTGCCCCCAGGGGGACCATCAGAATCAAAACCCATGGTCAGGCTGAAATGCTGCACTTCACTTTCTCCAGAAATACCTACCTTGAAAGAATTTTTCCAAATCAAATCATAAGTGCATTAGAGTTAATTATATACTATTAAATTCACTGCTGTGGCAAAGCCTTGGAAAATGAAGACTCTTTTTATAATGAAACAAATTTCAGTTCACCTCTTTGCTTTACTTTTCTGTAACACCCTCTGAGTGAAAATGAGGTATATTCACATACCAAAACATGTTGCCAAAACAAAAGTAATAAATCTAAGAAAGATTTGGAAAGCCAGAATTCCTGACCCCTTTAAAACATCTTCAATAATGAATTTCAGCCTGTACTTTTCCTGTGGAAGAGCACAGGGTTTGGGGAGCAGGGGGCGGGAAGGACACAGAAAAGAGCTAACAACACACTCTCAGTCCTGGGGTTGGAACCATGGCGAGAGTCAGAATATCTGAAGCGAGAATGAACCAAAGTCTTCACTGAGTCCAGTGGTGACAAGCTTGATAATAAAGCCTGCACATTCAATTCTGCAACTGCGCATGCTTTTTAGGCAATTTGCATAGGAATTTCGAGAATGTGAGGGTGTGAAGTATTAGCAACTCTCTATATAATTATTGAGGGATTTTTTTTTTCAGACTAAAAAATTGTTATGGAGCTTAAATACAAGCTGAGAGGAACATTGCATTAGTTTTTCTTTAAATTTCTTTCAGACCAGTGGGAATCAAAACTTATAAAGATGGAGCTCTCTTTGGTAAAGAATGATAAGGCTGAGGTTTCTGATTATAGCTGCTAATGCTTTAAATAGCTATCAAAATTAATTATTAAGAGAAGTAACCCTCTTTTACTCATAGAAGACTAAACCTGTGAGAAAGGGGAAACTAGAAGATGTCAGTACAGGATCTTTTAGGGCAGCAGGAGCTTTAAACGGGATTCACATCTGTCAGCATTTCAGGACTGGAGATGTTACTTATGAGGAAGTGTCTCCAGGAGACATTTTTGGCCTCAAAAAGTCGTGAGAAAGAAAATGCTGTTCTTTCTTTCAACTGGGGCTGTTCAGCTCTGGAGGACAGGAGGGAAATCAGACCCTCGCTCTTGTGTTTCCTCCCTGTGGTTCTGAGACAACGATCTGCCTTACAGAAAACACATGCCAGACACAGGACCACTTGTCTCTCAGACACATGGAAGGGTCTAGACGGTGCCCGGGGAGGGGGGTGGCACTCCAATGTGTGAAGGGGAGAAGAAAGCAACACAGCTAGCTAGATTCATTTCCTTTTTTGATTCTTGGAGGCCAACTTTCATTTCCCCAAAGTACATGCCGAGTTGGCATGAAGCTCCCAGCCTGGCCACCCCTGGCAGAAGCTGTGGACAAACCCCCAAGATTTGGGACTAAGCCTTCAGAAGTGCAACATTCTGCAGACTCCTGCAGACACGATGGCATTGCTGCCTTGTGGCCACACTTCCAGAAACATGGCCAGACAGCGGATTCTAGGGAAGCAGGTCTCCCGGGGCTTGGGTGTGTGCACACATGTGTGCTGCTCTGCACAACCGTGTGTGGCATGTGTGGTCTGGGCTTTGTTAGCAAGAATAAAAATCATGAAGGTATTCAGGGTCCCTTAGGCTTGAAGTGCAGCTCTTTTTTTTTTTTTTTCTTGCTTGGCTACAGATGTGCAGAGGAAGTGAATTTCCACTACCAGTGACCTCATTTCCACTGTTTCTCAACGAGGCGCTGGGCTGTCAGGAGGATGCTTACTCAGCCGGTCACTGGGCCAAGCGGAGTGGAGGGGCTGCAGGCACAGACGGTGGTGACGCTGCCCTGCGCTCTGCTGACCCCAGCCCCGCAGGCTCCTCCCCCCGTGAGGGCAGTTGGCGGTCATTCCTGAGATGAAGAGTTGAGGGCCTAGCCATTGCCAAATATAAAGAGCCCAGGTGGACAGGATCCAGCAGCCGGGGAGGGAGCATTAGTTCTATGCAGAGAGACCAGAGCTGTGACAGTAACAGAGGTTTCCTGTGATTATGCCATGGAAATTAATCACCCAACAGAATCAGCAAAACATCCATTATTGATGATGTTGGCCAAACTGGAGATAAATTGAGTGCTTTATCCCGACCCAGTGACAATGATAAATGACTTTTATTAAATCAATAGATCAGTTCAAAGCCAATAAATCAAGACATCCAGAGGTCAATCAAAGCGAGGTTCTAGCACAGGGAGCGCAGAGGTCAGCTCTGCATGAAACTGGAACTTTCCAACACACCAGGGCAGCCTACAGGCAAGCAGAGAGTTAAAAACAACACGCTTTTAAATCAACTATATTCCAATAAAAATTTTTAAAATCAACTATATTTCAATAAAATTTTTTTTTAAAAAAGCACTTTTTGCTTCTCTGCTTATTTCTTCAATTTTGAAGAAAAATAGAAACAGGCACTATTTTGCAGTTATAGATGTTGTATATGCGATGCAAAGAGGTGATATACACCGCAGAGCCCCAGGGAGAGAAATTCCCCATGATATTAAAGTGCTTTTCACCAGCAAAGCCCCTTCCCTCACACTCTGCAGCTCATCCAGTCCTCACGTAGCTTGTGCTCAGTTTGCAGTTGGTATTGTTGCCACTTCACATGTGAGAAAGTCAAGGGTCCTGGTGGGGTTAGGAGGTCCTGCCAGAAACGGGAGGGAGGGGGCGAGACTCAGAATGTGGATTTGGAGGCCAGATTCCCAGGCGGAAGGCCTCCGAGTGCAGAGCTGCCCCTGCTGCAGCCCAAGTGGGAGGAGGTCTGGACTCAGGACCTCAACCCCTCCCTTGGCCACGACACTGCCACGTGCCTCTGGTCCCAGTGCGCTGGGCGCGGGGCCTCCACAAAGCCGGTGGATGAGTCTCTACACACACACACACACACACACACACACACACACAGGCACACACACTCACACGGCCTCACACATATACACACACGGACAGGCATGCACACACTCACTCACATGGTCTCACACACATATACACACACATGGACAGGCATGCACACAGTCACTCACACGGCCTCACACACATATACACACACACGGACAGGTGCGCACACACTCACACAATCTCACACACATATATACACCCAGATAGGCACACACACTCACATGGTCTCACACACATATATACACCCAGACAGGCACACACACACACTCACACGGTCTCACACACACACAGACAGGCACACACACACATACACTCACACGGTCTCACACACATGCTCACATACTTACAAATGTGGACACACACACAAGCACATATACACCATTAAAACACACATTGTCACACCCCACACACACAAACACGTCCATGCTCTGTCACACAAACCAGGACACCAGGGCCGTCCAGTGAGGCCGGGAGGTGCTTTTCTCCTTTCTTCCCTCTCCCCCAACACTGACCTGCGTTGTAGGCTCAGATGACAGGCAGAAGATTGAGAAATACCATTACTTTCTCACACAGACACTCAGAAAGAAAGAGATAATGCTGGCAGAGGCTGTACAGGGACGATATTGAAATAAGACGAAGGGACTGGATCCTGAGAACAGCCCTTCGGTAAATTAAAGGGAGACAGATGTATGTTGCAGATTGGTGGAGCTTGGTGAGCGTGGTGACGGGCTGATCAAGAAAATACTATGACAATTTCCTTTAAAGCTTACCTCTGAGAAGAGCAGGTTTTTGAAGTACGGGTTGGGTTTTCCATGTACAAACCGTGCTTGGGAAACTTAAAAGCTTTTTTGAGAACGTTAAAGAGTTCACATATCAGGCAGCAGTGTCTACGCGATGCTGTACTTTACTTTATATAGCAAAGCCTCTCATGAGGGGCTTTATGGATCTCTATTTGCACACTTGATTCAAACCCTCCTGGGTAAGCCTCGGGCTGATGGATTAGGCCTTGGACGAGGCAGTGAGACGGAAGCCAAGCGGTAAAGGAGAAGCCTCAATGAAGATTAGAGCAAAGGGGTCCTGCTGCAGGGAAAGGGCGGTGGGGGAGGCTTGAAACTGTTACCCAGGTAAAGACAAACTGCAGAAACTAACATTGTTCTTTATTGGACACTCATATGTTCAATCAATACTTCACCAAGCTACACATACAGGGAAAAAGTTGTCCAAATAACACTTTACCAAACCCATGTATGTAAGTAAAATAAGAGGTCCTTAAAGGACACAGAGCCTGAACCCACAAAGCTTACGTTCAAATAAAGTCCAGGAAACAAGAGTTACAGAGACAGAAGAATACATATGTTCTTTATAGCTGTTCATAACTGTCCAGGACGTGCTGAAATAGCTGGAGTGTCTTGGAGTCCTGAGTCCCCTGAAGGGAATTTGGTTCCAAAGCTTCTTCAGGGAGTGTGATGAGATGTGGGATGAATGTGGGGGTTGGTGTCAGGGCGAGGCGGAAGGGCAGGCATGCCCAGGAGAACACGCATGCCCAGGAGAACACACATGCCCAGGAGAACACGCATGCCCAGGAGTACACGCATGCCCAGGAGAACACGCATGCCCAGGAGAACACGCAGCACAGCATGAGGCGAGCCCGGAGGGAAGAGCGGCTGAATCCCAGGGATGGGCGAACCTGGGGAGGATGTAGGAGAGCTGGGTGGAGCCTCCTCCGCACCTGAGGTAGAAGGGACCACCTGGGAAGATCATAACTAAGGAAAAAATAATGGCTGGTCTTGGTCTGGATAAACACAGTGGAATGCGGCAACCTTGGAACCATAAGGTTCTGGAACTAGATACACGCGAATACTGTGGGGAAAAAGACCCAGCTTCAGGGACTGGAGGAAGTCCAGTTGGGCGACCATCAAACCCACGAGGAGGGAGGTTTGCGGCCATCCTGATGCAGTAGAAGAATGCTGATTACCAAACCCATACCAACCAGCAAGAGGCCACTGATGGAATATCCCAGATTCCTTGTTCTTCCTATTGAACATTATTTTAAAGTTCTGTATTTTCCTTTTTTTTTTTTTTGCGGTATGCGGGCCTCACACTGTTGTGGCCTCTCCCATTGTGGAGCACAGACTCCGGACGCGCAGCCTCAGCGGCCATGGCTAATGGGCCCAGCCACTCCGCGGCATGTGGGATCCTCCTGGACCGGGGCATGAACCCATGTCCTCTGCATCGGCAGGCGGACTCCCAACCACTGTGCCACCAGGGAAGCCCTTCCTTTATTTTTATTTTAATAATTTGGAGGAGAAACCTTTTTATACACAGAAAAGTTGCATAGATGGTACATTTTGTTGTTGTATTTCCTTAGCCTCCTCTGCTCTGTGACAGTTTCCCAGTCTTTCCTTCTTTTTGATGGCCTGACAATTTTGAAGTCATCTATTTTGTAGAATCCCTCAATTTTGTTTTTTTCTGATGTCTTCCTCATGGATAGACTGCAGTTAATGGATCTGGGGGAAGACCGCAGAGGCGAAGTGCCGTTCTCATCACATCATGTCAAGAGCGCACGCTACCTACCTCACCTATAAATGATGACAGTAACGCAGTCACCTAACCACGGGGGCATTTGTCAGGCTTGTCCAGTGGGGAGTTACTTCACCCCCTCTTCCAGACTCTGCTCTTTGGAAGTCCTGCCATATTCAGGGGCAGAGGGCTGGGGAGGGGGCATCTGCGTAAATTATTTGGAGTTCTTCCGTAAGGATATTTGTCCCTTCCCTCCCATTTGCATATGTATTCAGTCATTTATTTATGTCAGCACAGACTCGTGTAGATTTCTTTCGGACTTGGAGTTATAATACAGTACTATGTTATTTACTTTTGCACCAATCATGACAGCTTTGGCCATTCGAATCTCTTCAGGTTGGCGCTTGTATCCCTTTGACATGTTCCCATCTTGGGGTTATTTCAGCACTTCCTCACTTTTTTGCTACGACAGGATGCTCAGGCTCATCTTATGTTTTCCCTGACCCAGTCTTGGAATGTGCCATGTCTCCAAGAAGCCCTGGTAGCTTTTATTGGAGAACTGTGTTTAGAAACCGAGACACGGACCCTGCCCTTGCTTCATGCTCCTGGAATATTCCTGCTTCTAGGCCCCCTCAGCTGACAGAGCTAGGAAATGTGTGTATGGATGCTAATTCGCATGTACACACAAATCTATCATTACCCTGGTATCCGTCCACCTGCATCTATACGAAGCTAAACCTGAGTTCCCCCGGATGTGTCTGACCCTAGCCTAGCCTATCCCCTTGTGTATCCAAAAACTCCCCCTCCAGCAGGGGAAACATGCCTCCCGTCATCCACCACCCATTACTTACTTGCTTGATACAAGTGCACATGTGAAACTGCTTCAGAGCTGTGAACCTGTACCCCTACTGAGCACTTTCATTTATGTTTTTGTTTGTTTGTTTATGGCTGTGTTGGGTCTTCGTTTCTGTGGGAGGGCTTTCTCTAGTTGTGGCAAGCGGGGGCCACTCTTCATTGCGGTGCGCGGGTCTCTCACTATCGCAGCCTCTCTTGTTGCGGAGCACAGGCTCCAGACGCGCAGGCTCAGTAATTGTGGCTCACAGGCCCAGTTGCTCTGCGGCATGTGGGATCTTCCCAGACCAGGGCTCGAACCCGTGTCCCCTGCATTGGCAGGCAGATTCTCAACCACTGCGCCACCAGGGAAGCCCTCATCTATGCTTTTGAAGCAAAGAATATTCACATTTTAAACTCGCACACAATGAAAGCTTGGAAATGTAAAAGCACATGAAAGAATCAGGATTCAAAAAGATATCAGGCAGCTAGAATAAGGAATCCAAGTAAAATATGAATTAACAGAATGCAGAAGAGTTTGAAAATAGATAAGTGAGGTAAGCAGAGAATAACAGGGACCAAGCTTACTGGCAGTTCGGATGAGACGGGAAGTATTTGGTTGACTGCAAGCTCAGGGTGTGACGGTGCAGCTAAACAAAAGTCATGGCAAGAGTCGGCACTTGATGAAACAGCCTGTTCCAGCCAAGGCAGGAAAGCGCCCCTGGTCTGAGCTCAGGTCACACACCATCTCTACACATGCAGGCGTTTATATCCACCCTTTAAAGAGTGCACAGGAGAGCGAGCAGAGCCATGCAAGGGGGGATGGGATCATGCTCTTAAAATACTAGCAGGGATTAGATGTACCCGGTGCCACTCCAGAGGACAGAACTGGGACCCGCGGGCCTGAGCATCGCTCCCAAACCGACGGCGCCCAGCAATGGTGGTGGTGGGGGGCCATCCACTGCGTGCACTCCTGACCTGGAGGGCAGCCAACTCGGCACCCTCGAGATCCAGGAGGCTGGGGGGCAAGGCTAGAGGACGTGTGCTAGAGAAAGGGTCAAGAAAAAGCTAGAAGGACAGTCCAACTGGGTTGTTGGCAACAAAGCTTCAGTGAGAAATGAAAATGGAACGAGGAATCACAGTGAGGGAAGTCAGGGGACAGGACAGCCAAGATCAAGGAGCAGGGGGAAGAGGGGCTGGGAAAGACTCCCAAAGTTCACATCCCACCTTTGGTTCAGTCGCAGCCTGCTGCCAGCTAGCAGTCTGCTCGGAGGCTACGGAGCAAGATGGACCCAGGGAGGACAGTAGGAGGAAGACAGAGCTTGTGCGGTCAGAAAGAAACCTTTCTAATGATTAGAGTTGTCCAAAAATAAAACATAATCCCCATCAAGAGAGCAACTCACGCAGACTCAGTCAGGCAGCATTAGCGAGCACGGCTGCCAACGACAAACCACTGCAGACGCACCGTGATCGCGAGAGCTTAACAGATGCTGGGAAGAGAGACCCGGGTTCTGTCGGGCTTGGAGGGCAACGGAACCAGGGTGAGCTGGTGGGATGCCCAGGAATCAAGCGATGCTCCTCAGGGGTTCAAGGCGCCTGGGATGAACAGCATATTAGGGGCCGCAGGGCACTGGAAATGCGTTTGATTTGTGTAGTCTTGGGAGTGGCTTCCGTTCCTTCTTTTACATATATATCTTTGATTTTAAAAAGACAGTATTGAAAAGGGAACCCCGCACACACTGAAATGAGTCAGGAGGCCAGGATTCTAATCCTGACTCAGCACACACTCCCCAAGGGTGCTTGGGATTGGATGAGATTTCTCAGATCTCACCCAGCTCTAAATTTTTTGCAAAAGAGATTCTGTCATTGAAGACAAGACTATCTAAATTGTTACTTCCCTAGAATGTAATTGAGCCTCTTTTCCAATTGTTTCTTTAACATCTTTGTGAGCAGAAGGAAAATGGATTGAAAAACAAGCATCTGACTTCCTACCAGGGAAAAAGTTCAAATCGTGGTGAGAAGAAAACATGTGAATGGATTCAAAGCTTACAAATAAAGAAGCCAAAAAAAATCAAACTTAGATCTATAACAGCACCTCACGATGTGTGCCAGAAAGTGACCAAAATGTGCAAGAGGCGAGACCAGACAGTACGTCGGGACAAGTTTAGAAAGGAATACAGCCGCACAAAAGCCAGTGCTATTTTGGTTTGCATATGGAAAGACATCCTGTCATGGGATATTATATTCTCTGTGGGCAACTCAGAGCACAGTAACAAGAAGGACTCCTGAGAGATGAAAAGGAAGATGGAAAGCCGAGAATTAGCGCACGCGCTAAGACGCCTGTGGGGTTTAGCCCAGAGCCTGGAGCCTTGGAGGAGCTCAGCAAATGTTAGTTGAATGAATAACTCAAAACTAATGGTAGAATGGGGGGGTGGGCACGGGAGGAGATAACTACTTTGTAAAATGTGAATAAATAAGCACATGTCCAGGGTGAGACTAACCCAATCTGATATTGATATTTACATCCGTATGTGTTTGCAAGTCATGTGGGCAAAGGTCAGCACCTGAACCATGATTCTGAGCAAAAAAATGTGGATAAAAGTAAATGTAGGCAGAATCACAAACAGGAAATACACACTAGTTCCCAGAGAACAGAGAAGCTATTTCCCAAAAGGATTAGCGGCAGGCCAGGGCACACCGG
>NW_027640798.1:0-64465 GCF_949752795.1 Hyperoodon ampullatus | reverse complement strand
TGGATAATTGTGATGATGAGCGTCATGGGGAGTTGTGATGACAAGTGTTATGGAACATTGTGAACACAATGGTTTGGAGCATTGTGATGACAGAGGTTATGGTGCATTTTGATTTCATTGTGATGACAATAGCATGAAGCATTATGATGATGGGCATGGTTCATTTTGATGACAGAGTTCATGGAGCATTGTGATGAAAAGTGCATGGAGCATTGTGATGAGAAGGCCATGGAGCTGTCTGATGACATGCGTCATAGTGCTTTGTGATAACAAGAGCATGGAGCAGTGTGATTACAGGGGTCTTGGAGCATTCTGATGACAAGGGTCATGGAGCCTTGTGATGACAAGGCCGTGGAACATTGTCATGACAGGGGTATGGGAGTATTGTAATGACTAGTGACGGAACATTTTGATATCTGTGGTGAAAGAGCATTTTAATGAGAAGTGCAGGGAGCTTTGTGATGACAAGGTTTATGGAGCATTGGGATGAAAAAGATGTGGAACACTGTGATGACAAGCGTATGGCATATTGTGATGACATGTGTCATGGAGCATTGTGCTGACAAGCGCATGGAGCATTGTGATGACAAGGGACATGGAGCACTCTGCTTACAAAGGCATGGAACATTGTGATGACAAGGGTCACAGAGCATTGTGATGATAAGTTCATGGAGCATTATGGTGACAAAGTTCACAGAGCCCTGTGATTACGAGGGCATGGACCATTGTGATGACAAAGGTCAAGAAGGAGTGTGATGACTGGAGTCACGGAGCATTGTGATGACAAGGGCATGGAGAATTGTGATGACAGGGGCATGGAGCATTGGTCTGAGAAGTATCATGGATTATTGTGAGGAAAGTGTGCATGTCGCATTGTGATGACAAGGGCATGGAGCATTTTTATGACCAGGTCATGGATTATTGTGAAGACAGGTATAAGGGAGTATTGTGATGACATATGTCCTGGTGCATTGTGATGACAAATGTAATGGAGCATTGTGATGACAAGGACTTGGAGCATTTTGGTGACAATTGCCAATGAGAATTCTGATGACAAGGTCGTGAAGCATAGTTATGACAAGCGCATGGAGCTTGCTATGACATGGGTCATGGAGCATTGCGATGACAAGTGCATGGAGCATGGTGATTAGAGGGGTCTTGGAGCATTGTGATGACAAGGGCAAGGAGCATGGTGATGACAATGCCATGGAGCATTCTGAAGACATGCGTCCTGGAGATTTGTGATGACAAGCACATGGAGCATTGTGATTACAGGGGTCTTGGAGCATTGTGATGAAAAGTGCATGGATCATTGTGAGGAAAAGGCAAAGAGCCTTGTCATGACAGGTTTCAAGTAGCATACTGAAGACAAGTGTCAGGGAGCATTGTGATGACAAGTGTATTGAGCATTGTGTTGACAAAGGTCATGGAGCATTTTGATGAGGAGACCATGGATAACTGTGATGACGAGCGTCATGGCGCATTGTGATGACAAGTGTTATGGAACATTGTGATCAGAAGGATTTGGAACATTGTGATGACAGATGTCTTGGAGCATTTTGATTTCTTTGTGATGACAATAGCATGAAGAATTATGATGAAGGGCATGCTGCATTTTGATGACAGTGTTCATGGGGAATTGAGATGAAAAGGGGCATGGAGCATTGTGATTACAGGGGTCTTGGAGCATTGTGATGACAATGTTCATGGAGCCTTGTGATGACAACGCCGTGGAACATTGTGATGGCAGGGGTAATGGAGCATTGTTATGACAGGGGTAATGGAGCATTGTGATGACAAGGGCATGGAGCATTGGTTTGAAAAGTTTCATGTATTATTGTGATGAGTGTGGTCATGGAGCTTTGTGATGACAAGGGCAGGGAACACGGTGATACATGGGTAATGGAGGATTGTAATGACAAGGCATGGATCATTGTGATGAGAAAGGCATCGAGCATTGTGATGACAAGCGTCATGGAGATTTGGGAGGACAAGTGCATGGAGTAATGTGTGAGATGTTTCATGGAGCATTGTGATGACAATGGAATGGAGCATTGTGATGCCAACGGTCATGGAGCTTTGTGATGACAAATGTAATGGAGCATTTTGATGACAAGGGCGTGGTGCATTGTGATGAGTAGGGCAGGGAGCATTCTGATGACAGGTTCATGGAACAATTTGATGGAAAGGGTCAGGGAATATTTTGATGACAGGGGTTATGGAACATTGTGATGTCAGTGGTCATGGAGCATTGTGATGATAAGGGCATGTAGCATTTTGATGACAGGAGTCATGGAACATTGTGATGACAGTGTTGAGGGAGTATTGTGATAACTGGTGATGGAACATTGTGATATCAGTGGTGAGAGAGCATTTAGATGAGAAGTTCATGGAACATTGTGATGACAAGGTTGTGGAGCATTGTGATGACAAGTGCATGGCACATTTTGATGACATGTGTCTTGGAACATTGTGCTGACAAGCGAATGGAGCATTGAGATGACAAGGGCATGGAGCATTGTGATGAGAAGGGCATGGATCATTCTGATGGCATGCGTCATGGAGCTTTGTGATGACAAGGGCATGGAGAATTGTGATTACAGGGGTCATGAAATATTTTGATGACAGGGGTGAGGGAGTATTGTGATGTCTAGTGATGGAACATTGTGATATCAGGTGTGAGACGGCATTTTGAGGAGAAGTGCATGGAGCATTGTGATGACAAGGTTTATGGAGCATTTTGATGACAAGGATGTGGAGCATTGTGATGACAAGTGCATGGTGCATTGTGATGACATGTGTTAAGGAGCATTGTGCTGACACGCACATCGAGCATTGTGATGACAAGTGTCACAGAGCATTGTAATAAAAATTTCATGGAGCATTGTGGTGACAAAGGTCACAGAGCTTTGTATGACGAGGTCATGGCCCATTGTGATGACAAATGTCATGAAGCATCATGATGACTGGAGTCACGGGGCTCTGTGATAACAGGGGTCTTGGAGCATTGTGATGAAAAGGGAATGGATCATTGTGATGAAAAAGGCATGGAGCCTTGTCATGACAGTGTTCAAGGAGCATACTGATGACAAGTGTCAGGCAGCATTGTGATGCCAAGTGTATTGAGCATTGTGGTGACAAAGGTCATGGAGCATTGTGATGAGAAGACCTAGCATAATTGTGATGACGAGCGTCATGAGGCATGTGATGACAAGTGTTATGGAACATTGTGATCAGAAGGGTTTGGAGCATTGTGATGACAGAGGTCAAAGAGCATTTTAACTTCATTGTGATGACAATAGCATGAATCATTATGGTGATAGGCATGGTGCATTGTGATGACAGTGTTCATGGATCATTGAGATGAAAAGGGGCATGGAAAATTTTGATTACAGAGGTCTTGGTGCATTCTGATGACAAGGGTCATGGAGCCATGTGATGACAAGGCCGTGGAACATTGTGATGGCAGGGGTCATGGAGCATTGTTATTACAGGTGTAATGGAGCATTGTGATGACAAGGGCATGGAGCAATGTGTTGAGAGATTTCATTGAGCATTGTGATGACAATGGCATGGAGCATTGTGATGCAAAGTGTCATGGAGCTTTGCGATGACAAAGATCATGGGGCGTTTTGACGACAAGGGCATGGTGCATTGAGATGAGAAGGACAGGGAGCATTGTGATGACAGGGTCATGGAGCAATTTGATGAAAAGGGTGATGGAATATTTTGATGACAGTGTTTTTGGAACATTGTGATGTCAGGGGTCAAGAAGCATTGTGATGAAATGGGTCATGGAGCATTTTGTGACAGGGGCTATGGTACACTGTGATGACAGGGGTGAGGGAGTATTGTGATGACTAGTGATGTAACATTGTGATATATGTGGTGAGAGAGCATTTTGATGAGAAGTGCATGGAGCATTGTGATGACAAGTGTTATGGAGCATAGCAATGATAAGGATGTGGAGTATTGTGATGACAAGCGCATGGCGCATTGTGATGACATGGGTCAAGGAGCATTGTGCTGACAAAGGCATGGAGAATTTTGATGACAAGGGACACAGAGCATTGTGATGAAATATTCATGGAGCATTGTGGTGAAAAAGATCACAGAGCCTTGTGTGACGAGTGCATGGCCCATAGTGATGAGATAGGTCATGAAGCATTGTGATGACTGGAGTCACGGAGCATTGTGATGAAAGTGGTCATGGAGCATTGTGATGACAAGGGCATGGAACAATGTGATGACAGGGGCATGGAACATTTGTCTGACAAGTTTCATGGATTATTGTGATGACGGTGGGCATGGAGCATTTTGATGACAAGGGAATGGAGCATTTTGGTGAAAAAGAAATGGAGCATTTTGATGACAAGGGACACAGAGCATTGTGATGAAACCTTCATGGAGCATTATGGTGTAAAAGATCACAGAGCCTTGTTTGAAGAGGACATGGACCACTGTGATGACAAAGGTCATGAAACATTGTGATGACTGGAGTCACGGAGCTTTGTGATTACAGGGGTCATGGAGCATTGCTCTGACAAGTTTATGGATTATTGTGATGACAGTGGGCATGGCGCATTGTGATGATAAGGGCATGGAACATTGTGATGACAAGGTCATGCAGTATTGTGAAGACAGGTGTCAGGGAGCATTGTGATGACATATGTCATTGTCCATTGTGATGACAATGGCATGGAGCATTGTGATACCAAGTGTCATGGAGGAGTGTGATGACAAAGGTAATGGAGCATTTTGATGACAAGGGCTTGGAACATTGTGAGGACAAGGGTCATCGAGCATTGTGATGACAAGGGCATGGAGCATTGTGATGACAAGAGCCACTGAGAATTTTGATGACAACGTCGTGAAGCATTGTGATGACAAGTGCATGGAGCTTGCTATGACAGGGGTCATAGAGCATTGCGATGACAAGTGCATGGAGAATTGTGATGACAAGATCATGTAACATTGTGATGAGAAGTGTCACGAAGCATTGTGATGACAAGGACTTGGAGAATTGTAATGACTTAGGACATGGAGCAATGTGATGAACAGGGTATGGAGAATTGTGATAGCAAGACCGTGGAGCATTGTGATGAGAAGACCATGGATAATTATGATGAAGAGCTTCATGGATCACTGTAATGACAAGGGGCATGGAGCATTGTGATGACAGGTGTCATGGAGCATTGTGATTAGAGGGGTCATGGAGCATTGTGATGACAAGGGTAATGGAGCCTTGTGATGACAAGTCTAATGGAGCATTCTGATGAATAGGGGCATGGAGCATTGTGATTACAGGGGTCTTGGAGCATTGTGATGACAAGGCCATGGAGCATAGTGATGAGAAGGCCATGCAGCATTCTGATGACATGTGTCATGGATCTTTGTGATGACAGGGGCATGGAGCATTGTGATTACAGGGGTCTTGGCGCATTGTGATGACAAGGGTCAAGGAGCGTTGGATGCCTAGGCGGTGGAACATTGTGATGTCAGGGGTCATGGAGCATTGTTATGACAGGGGTAATGGAGCATTGTGATGACACGGGCATGGAACATTGGTCTGAAAATTTCATAGATTATTGTGATGAGATTCGGCATGGATCATTGTGATGACTAGGGCACGTAACACTGTGATACATGTGTCATGGAGGATTGTAATGACAAGGGCATGGAGCATTGTGATGAGAAGAGTATCGAGCATTGTGATGACAAGTGTTATGGAGCATTGTGGTGACAAGGGCATGGAGCAATATGATGAGAGGTTTCATGTAGCATTGTGATGAAATGTCATGGAGCATTGTGAAGCCAATGGTCATGGAGCTTTGTGATGACAAAGGTCATGGAGCATTTTGATGACAAGTTCGTGGTGCATTGCGATGAGAAGGTCAGGGAGCATTGTGATGACAGGGTCATGGAGCAAATTGTTCAAAAGTGTCATGGAACATTTTGATGACAGGGGTTATGGAACATTGCGATGTCAGGGATCATGGAGCATTTTGATGAAAATGGTCATGGAGCATTCTGATGAAAAGGTGCATGGAGCATTTAGATTACAGGGGTTTTGAAGGAATGTGATTACAAGGGCATGGAGCATTGTGATGAGAAGGCAATGGAGCATTCTAATGACATGCGTATTGGAGCTTTGTGATGACAAGGACATGGAGCATTGTGATTACAGGGGTCTTGGAGCATTGTGATGAAAAGGGAATGGATCATTGTGATGAAAAATGCATGGAGCCTTGTCATGACTGGGTTCAAGGAGCATACTGATGACAACTGTCAGGGAGCATTGTGATGATAAGTGTATTGAGCATTGTGATGACAAAGATCATGGAGCCTTGTGATGAGAAGACCATGGATAATTGTGAATGACCAGCGTCACGGGGCATTGTGATGTCAAGTGTTATGGAACATTGTGATCAGAAGGGTTTGGTGCATTGTGATGACAGAAGTCATTGAGCATTTTGATTTCATTGTGATGACAATAGCATGAAATATTATGGTGATGGGCACGGTGCATTGTGATGACACGGTTCATGGAGCATTGAGATGAAAAGGGGCATGGAGCACTGTGATTACAGCGGTGTTGGAGCATTGTGATGACAAAGGAATGGAGCATTGTGATGAGAAGGCCATGGAGCATTCTGATGACATGCATCATGGAGCTTTGTGATGACAAGGGCATGGAGAATTGTGACTACAGGGGTCATGGAATATTGTGATGACAGGGATGAGGGAGTATTGTGATGACTAGTGATTGAACATTGTAATATCAGTGGTGGGAAGGCATTTTGAGGAGAAGTGCACGGAGCGTTGTGATGACAAGGTTTATGGAGCATTTTGATGACAAGGATGTGGAGCATTGTGATGACAAGTTCATGGTGCATTGTGATGACATGGGTTATGGAACATTGTGCTGACACGCGCATCGAGCATTGTGATGACAAGGGTAATGGAGCATTGTGCTGACAAAGGCATGGAGCTTTGTGATGACAAGGGTCACAGAGCATTGTGATAAAATTTCATGGAGCATTGTGGTGACAAATGTCATAGAGCTTTGTGTGATGAGGTCATGGACCATTGTGATGACAAATGTCATGGACCATTGTGATGACAAATGTCATGAAGCATTGTGATGACTGGAGTCACGGAGCATTGTGATAACAGGGGTCTAGGAGCATTGTGATGAAAAGGGAATGGATCATTGTGATGAAAAATGCATGGAGCCTTGTCATGACAGTGTTCAAGGAGCATACTGATGACAAGTGTCAGCGAGCATTGTGATGCCAAGTGTATTGAGCACTGTGGTGACAAAGGTCATGGAGCATTGTGATGAGAAGACCTTGCATAATTGTGATGACGAGTGTCATGGGGCAAGTAATGACAAGTGTTATGGAACATTGTGATCAGAAGTGTTTGGAGCATTGTGATGACAGAGGACATGGAGCATTTTGATTTCATTGTGATGACAAAAGCATGAATCATTATGATGATGGGCATGGTGCATTGTGATGAGAGTGTTCATGGAGCATTGAGATGAAAAGTGGCATGGAGAATTGTGATTACAGAGGTCTTGGAGCATTGTGATGACAAGGGTCATGGAGCCTTGTGATGACAAGGCCGTGGAACATTGTGATGGCAGGGGTCATGGAGCATTGTTATGACAGGTGTAATGGAGCATTGTGATGACAAGGGCATGGAGCAATGTGATGAGAGATTTCATTGAGCATTGTGATGACAATGGCATGGAGCATTGTGATGCCAAGGGTCATGGAGCTTTGTGATGACAAATGTCATGGGGCATTTTGATCACAAGGGCGTGGTGCATTGTGATGAGAAGGGCAGGGAGCATTGTGATGACAGGATCATGGAGCAATTTGAATAAAAGTGTCATGGAATATTTTGATGACAGGGGTTATGGAACATTGTGATGTCATGGGTCATCAAGCATTGTGATGAAATGAGTCATGGAGCATTTTGTGACATGGGTTATGGAACATTGTGATGTCAGGGTTCATGGAGCATTGTGATGATAAGGGCATGGAACACTGTGATGACAGTGGTCATGGAACATTGTGATGACAGGGGTCAGTGAGTATTGTGATGACTAGTGATGGAACATTGTGATATATGTGGTGAGAGAGCATTTTGATGAGAAGTGCATGGAGCAATGTGATGACAAGTTTTATGGAGCATAGCGATGCAAAGGATGTGGAGCATTGTGATGAAAAGTGCATGGCACATTGTTATGACTTGTGTCATGGAGCATTGTGCTGACAAGCGCATGGAGCATTTTGATGACAAGTGTCATGGAGCATTGTGCTGACAAAGGTATGGAGCATTGTGATGACAAGGGACACAGAGAATTGTGATTAAAATTTCATGGAGCATTGTTGTGACAACGATCACAGAGCCTTGTGTTACGAGGGCATGGACCATTGTGATGAAAAATGTCATGAATCATTGTGAGAACTTGAATCACGGAGCATTGTGATGACAGGGGCCATGGAGCATTGTTATGACAGTGGCAATGGAACATTGTGATGACAAGTGCATGCAACATTGGTCTGAAAATTTCATGGATTATTGTGATGAGATTCGGTATGGAGCATTGTGATGACTAGGGCACGGAACACTTGATAAATGTGTTATGGAGGAATGTAATGACAAGTGCATGGAGCATTGTGATGAAAAGAGTATCGAGCATTGTGTTGACAAGCGTCATGGAGCATTGTGCTGACAAAGGCATGGAGCATGGTGAAGACATGGGTAAAAGAGCATTGTGATGAAAATTTCATGGAGCATTGTGGTGACAAATTTCAGAGAGCCTTTTGATGAAGTGGGCATGGACCAATGTGATAACAAGGTACTGGGGCATTGTGATGAGAGGACCATGGAGCCTTGTGGTGACAATTCTCATGTAGCATTCTGATGAAAATGGGCATTGAGCATTGTGATTAAAGGTGTATTGGATCCTTGTGATGACAAGGCCGTAGAATATTGTGATGGCTGGGTTCATGGAGCATGGTTATGACATGGACAATGGAGCATTGTGATGACAAGGGCATCGAGCATTGGTCTGAAAAGTTTCATGGATTATTGTGATGAGAGTGGGCATAGAGCATTGTGATGACAAGGGCACGGAACACTGTGATACATGGATCATGGAGGACTGTAATGACAATGGCGTGGAGCAATGTGATGAGAGGCTTTATGGATCACTGTGATGACAAGGGTCATGGAGCATTTTGATGACAAGATTCCCATATCATCGTGTTGTCAGGGGTCATGGAGATCTGTGATGACAGTGGTCATGGAGCATTGTGATGACAGGGTCATGGAGCATTGTGATAAGAAGGTCATGGAGCACTGGGCTGAAAATATTCATGGAGTATTGTGATGACAGGGGTAATGGGGCATTGTGATGAGAAGGGAATGGAGCATTGTGATGACAAGGTCCTGGGGCATTGTAATGAGAATACCATGGAGCCTTCTGATGACAAGTCTCATGGAGCATTCTGATGAAAAGGTGCATGGAGCATTGTGATTACAGGGGTCATGAAGCATTGTGATGAAAATGGCATGGAGCATTGTGATGCCAAGAGTCCTGGAGCTTTGTGATGACAAAGTTCATGGAGCATTTTGATGACAAGGTCGTGGTGCATTGTGATGAGAAGGGCAGGGAACATTTTGATGACAAGGTCATGGAGCAATTTGATGAAAAGTATCATGGAATATTTTGATGACAGTGGTTATGGAACACTGTTATTTCAGGGGTCATGGAGCATTGTGATGAAAAGGGTCATGGAGCATTTTGATGACAGGGGTTATGGAACATTGTGATGTCAGGGTTCATGGAGCATTGTGATGATAAGGTCATGCAGCATTGTCATGACAGGGATCATGGAACATTGTGATGACAGGGGGAGAGAGCATTTTGATGAGAAGTGCATGGAGCATTGTGATGACAAGGTTTTTGGAGCACTGTAATGACAAGGTTGTGGGGCATTGTGATGACAATCTCATGGCGCAATGTGATGACATGTGTTATGGAGCATTGTGCTCACAAGCGCATGGAGCATTGTGATGACAAGGGTCATGGAGCATTGTGCTGACAAAGGCATGGAGCATGGTGATGACAAGGATCAGAGAGCATTTTGATGAAAAGTTCATGGAGCATTGTGGTGAGAAAGGTCACAGAGACTTGTGTGAAGAGGACATGGACCATTGTGATGACAAATGTCATGAAGCCTTGTGATGACTGGAGTAACAGCATTGAGATGACAGGGGTCTTGGAGCACTGTGATGACAAGGACATGGAGCATTGTGATGAGAAGGCCATGGAGTATTCTGATGACATGCGTCATGGAGCTTTGTGACGACAATGACATGGAACATTGTGATTACAGGGGTCTTGGAGCATTGTGATGAAAATGGTATGGATCATTGTGATGAAATTGGAATGGAGCCTTGTTATGACAGGGTTCAAGGAGCATACTGATGACAAGTGTCAGGGAGCATTGTGATGACAAGTGTATTGAGAATTGTGATGACAAAGGTCATGGAGCACTGTGATGAGAAGACCATGGATCATTGTGATGATGAACGTCATGGTGCATTGTGATGATAATGGTTATGGAATATTGTGATCACAAGGGTTTGGAGCATTTTGATGACAGAGGTCATGGAGCATATTGATTTCACTGTGATGACAATAGCATGAAGCATTATGATGATGGAAATGGTGCATTGTGATGACAGGGTCATGGAGCAATTTGATGAAAAGAGTCCTGGAATATTTTGATGACAGTGGTTATGGAACACTGTGATGTCAGGGGTCTTGGAGCATTGTGATGAAAAGGTTGATGGAGCATTCTGATGACAGTGGATATGGAACATTTTGATGTCAGGGTTCATGGAGCATTGTGATGATATGGCATGTGGCATTGTGATGACAGAGGTCATGGAAAATTGTGATGACAGTGGTGAGGGAGTATTGTGATGACTACTGATGGAACATTGTGATATCAGTGGTGAGAAAGCATTTTGATGAGAAGTGAATGGAGCATTGTGATGACAAAGTTTATGGAGCATTGTGATGACAAGGTTTATGGAGCATTGAGATGACAAGGCTGTGGAGCATTGTGATGACAATTGAATGGCGCATTTTGATGACATGGGTCATGGAGCATTGTGCTGAGAAGCGCATGGAGCATTGTGATGACAAAGGCATGGAACATTGTGACGACAACGGTCACAGAGCATTGTGATGAAAGTTCATGGAGCATTGTGGTGACAATGGTCACAGAGTCTTGTGATGACGAGGTCAAGGACCATTGTGATGACAAAGGTCATGAAGCATTGTGATGACTGGAGTCACGGAACATTGTGATGACAAGGGTATGGAGCATTCTGATGACAGGGGCATGGTGCATTGGTCTGAGAAGTTTCATGGTTTATTGTGATGACAGTGGGCAAGGCGCATTCTGATGAGAAGAGCATGGAGCATTATGATGAGAAGGTCATGGAGTACTGTGAAGACAGGGGTCTGGGGTCATTGTGATGACATATGTCATGGTCCATTTTGATGACAATGGCATGGAGTAATGTGATGCCAAGTGTCATGGAGGAATGTGATGACAAAGTTAATAGAGCATTGTGATGACAGGGGTTTGGAGCATTGTAATGAAAAGGGTCATGGAGCATTTTGATGACAAGGGCATGGAGGATTGTGATGACAAGAGCCATTGAGAATTTTCATGACAAGTTCCTGAAGCATTGTGATGAAAAGCACATGGAGCTAGCTATGACAGGGGTCATGGAGCATTGCGATGACAAGTGCATGGAGAACTGTGATGACAAGAGAATGTAACATTGTGATGAGAAGTGTCATGGAGCATTGTGATGGCAAGACCGTGGAGCATTGTGATGAGAAGGCCATGGATAATTTTGATAACGAGAGTCATGGAGCACTGTAATGACCAGGGGCATGGACCATTGTGATGACAGGTGTCATGGAGCATTATGATGACAAGGGTCATGGAGCATTATGATGACAAGCTTGTGGAGTATTGTGATGACAATGGCATGGAACATTGTGATGAAAAAGGCATGGAGCATTGTGATGAAAATGGCATGGAGCCTTTCCATGACAGGTTTCTAGGAGCATTCTGACGAAAAGTGTCAGGGAGCATTGTGATGACAAGTGTATTGAGCATTGTGATGACAAAGTTCATGGAGCATTGTGATGACAAGGGCATGGAGTATTGTCATGACAGGCATCATGGAGCGTTGTGATGACCACTGTTATGGAACACTGTGATCACAAGAGTTTGGAGCATTGTGATGACACAGGTCATGGAACATTTTGATTTCAAGAATCACGGAGCATTGTGATGACAAGGGCATGAAACAATGTGATCCCAAGGTTCACGGAGGATTGTGATGACACTGGTAATGGAGAATTGTGATGACAATTCCATGGAACATTCTGATGACAAGGTCATGTAGCATTTTGCTAACAAAGGCATGGAGAATTGTGATGACAAGTGTCATGGAGCTCTGTGACGACAAGTGTCAAGGAGCATTGTGATTACAGGGGTCATGGAGCATTGGGATGACAAGCACATGGAACATTCTGATGACAAGTGGCATGGATCATTTCGATGACTGTGGTCATGTAGCATTGTGATGACATGGGTCATGGAGCTTTGTGATGAGAAGGTCATGGAGCATTGGGCTGAAAATATTCATGGAGTACTGTGATGTCAGGGGTCATGGAGCATTGTGATGAGAAGGGAATGGAGCAATGTGATGAGAAGGTCCTGGAGCATTGTGATGAGAGGGCCATGGAGCCTTGTGATGACAAGGGTCATGGAGCATACTGATGAAAAGGTGCAAGGAGCATTGAGATTACAGGGGTTTTGAATCATTGTGATAACAAGGGCATGGAGTATTGTGATGAGAAAGCAATGGAGCATTCTGATGACATGCTTCATGGAGCTTTGTGATGACAAGGACATGGAGCATTGTGATTACAGGGGTCTTGGAGCAATGTGATGAAAAGGGAATGGATCATTGTGATGAAAAATGCATGGAGCCTTGTCATGACAGGGTTCAAGGAGTATACTGATGACAACTGTCAGGGAGCATTGTGATGATAAGTGTATTGAGCATTGTGATGACAAAGATCATGGAGCATTGTGATGAGAAATCCATGGATAATTGTGATGACCAGCATCATGGGGCATTGTGATGACAAGTGTTATGGAACATTGTGACCAGAAGGGTTTGGTGCATTGTGATGACAGAGGTCATTGAGGGTTTTGATTTCATTGTGATGACAATAGCATGAAATATTATGGTGATGGACATGGTGCATGATGATGAAAGGGTTCATGGAGCATTGAGATGAAAAGGGGTATGGAGCATTGTGATTACAGGGCTGTTGGAGCATTGTGATGACTAAGGCATGGAGCATTGTGATGAGAAGGCCATGGAGCATTCAGATGACATGCGTCATGGAGCTTTGTGATGACAAGGGCATGGAGCATTGTGATTACAGGGGTCTTGGAGCATTGTGTTGACAAGGGTCATGGAGGATTGTGATGACAAGGCCGTGGAGGCTTGTGATGACAAGGCCGTGGAACCTTGGGATGGCAGGGGTCATGGATCATTCTTATGACAGAGGTAATGGAGCTTTGTGATGACAAATGTCATGCGGCATTTTGATGACAAGGGCGTGGTGCATTGTGATGACAGAGGTCATGGAGCATTTTGATGACAAGGTCTGTGTGCATTGTGATGAGAAGGGCAGGGAGCATTGTGATGAAAGGGTCTTGGAGCAAATTGATGAAAAGTGTCAGGGAACATTTTGATAACAGGGGTTATGGAACATTGTGTTGACAAGGGCATGGAGTATTGTGATGTGGAGGCAATGGAGCATTCTGATGACATGTGTCATGGAGCTTTGTGATGAAAAGGACATGGAGCATTGTGATTACAGGGGTCATAGAGCATTGCGATGACAAGTGCATGGAGAATTGTGATAAAAATATCATGTAACATTGTGATAAGAAGTATCATGGAGCATTGTGATGAAAAGGACTTGGAGAATTGTGATGACATGGGACATGGAGCATTGTGATGGCAAGACCGTGGAGCATTGTGATGAGAAGAACACGGATAATTGTGATGACGAGCGTCATGGTGCACTTTAATGACAAGGGGCATGGAGCATTTTTATTACAGGGGTCTTGGAGCATTGTGATGACAACGAATGGAGCATTGTGATGAGAAGGCCTCGGAGCATTCTGATGACATGCGTCATGAATCTTTGTTACGATAAGGGCATGGAAAACTGTGATTACAGGTGTTTTGGAGAACTGTGATGACAAGGGTCATGGAGCCTTGTATGACAAGGCCGTGGAACATTGTGATGGCAGGGGTCATTGTTAAGACAGGGGTAATGGAGCATTGTGATGACAAGGGCAGGGAATATCCGTCTGAAAATTTCATGGATTATTGTGATGAGATTCGGCATGGAGCATTGTGATGACTAGGGCACGGAACACTGTGACACATGTGTCATGGGGGATTGTAATGACAAGGGCATGGAGCATTGTGATGAGAAGAGTATCGAGCATTATGATGACAAGCGTCATGGAGCATTGTGCTGACAAGGGCATGGAACAATGTGATGAGAGGTTTCATGTAGCATTGTGATGAAATGGCATGGAGCATTGTGATGACTAAGGTCATGTAGCATTTTGATGACAAGGTCGTGGTGCATTGTGATGAGAAGGGCAGGGAGCATTGTGATGACAGGGTCATGGAGCAAATTGATGAAAAGTGTCATGGAACATTTTGATTACAGGGGTTATGGAACATTGTGATGTCAGGTTTCATGTAGCATTTTGATGAAAAGTGTCATGGAGCATTCTGATGAAAAGGTGTACGGAGCATTGTGATTACAGGGGTTTTGAAGCATTGTGATGACAAGGGCAAGGAGCATTGTGATGAGAAGGCAATGGAGCATTCTGATGACATGCGTCATGGAGCTTTGTGATGACAAGGACATGGAGCATTGTGGTGACAAAGGTCACAGAGCCTTGTGTGACGAGAGAATGGACCATTGTGAGGACAAAGGTCATGAAGCATTGTGATGACTGAAGTCACGGAGAATTTTGATAACAGGGGTCATTGAGCATTGTGATGACAAGGGCATGGTGCATTGTGATGACTGGGGCATGGAACATTGGTCTGACAAGTTTCCTGGATTATTGTTATGACAGTGGGCATGGTGCATTGTGATGACAAGGGCATGGAACATTGTGATGACAAGGTCATGGAGTATTGTGAAGACAGGTGTCAGGGAGCATTTTGATGACATATATCATTGTCCATTGTGATGACAATGGCATGGAGCATTGTGATACCAAGTGACATGGAGGATTGTGATGACAAAGGTAATGGAGCATTTTGATGACAAGGGCTTGGGACATTGTGATGAGAAGCGTCATGGAGCATTGTGATGACAAGGGCATGGAGCATTGTGATGACAAGGGCCATTAAGCATTTTGATGACAACGTCGTGAAGCATTGTGATGACAAGCGCATGGAGCTTGCTATGACAGGTGTCATAGAGCATTGCGATGACAAGAGCATGGAGAAATGTGATGACAAATCATGTAATATTGTGATAAGAAGTGTCAAGGAGCATTGTGATGAGAAAGACGTGGAGAATTGTGATGATATGGGACATGGAGCATTGTGATGACCAATGCATGGAGCATTGTGATGGCAAGAACGTGGAGCATTGTGATGAGAATATCACGGATAATTGTGATGACGAGCGTCATGGAGCACTGTAATGACAAGGGGCATGGAGCTTTGTGATTACAGGGGTCTTGGAGGATTGTGATGACAAGGGCATGGAGCATTGTGATTACAGGGGTCTTGGAGGATTGTGATAACAAGGGCATGGAGCATTGTGATTACAGGGGTCTTGGAGCACTGTGATGACAAGGGTCATGGAGCCTTGGATGACAAGGCAGTGGAACATTGTGATGGCAGGGGTCATGGAGCATTTTTATGACAGAGGTAATGGAGCATTGTGATGACAAGGGCATGGAACATTAGTCTGAAAATTTCATGGATTATTGTGATGAGATTCGGCATGGAGCATTGTGATGACTAGGGCACGGAACACTGTGATACATGTGTCATGGGGGATTGTAATGAAAAGGGCATGGATCATTGTGATGAGAAGAGTATCGAGCATTGTGATGACAAGCATCATGGAGCATTGTGCTGACAAGTGCATGGAGCATTGTGATGACAAGGACCATTGAGAATTTTGATGACAATGTCGTGAAGCATTGTGATGACAAGCGCATGGAGCTTATTATGACAGTGGTCATAGAGCATTGCGATGACAAGTGTATGGAGAATTGTGATGACAAGATCATGTAACATTGTGATAAGAAGTGTCATGGAGCATTGTGATGACAAGGACGTGGAGAATTGTGATGACATGGGACATGGAGCACTGTGTTGACCAGGGCATGGAACATTGTGATGGCAAGACCGTGGAATATTGTGATGAGAAGATCACGGATAATTGTGATGACGAGCGTCATGGAGCTCTGTAATGACAAGGGGCAAGGAGCATTGTGATTACAGAGATTTTGGAGCATTGTGATGACAAGGGAATGGAGCATTTTGATGAGAAGGCCATGGAGCATTCTAATGACATGCAACATGAATCATTGTGACGACAAGGACATGGATCATTGTAATTACAGATGTCTTGGAGCACTATGATGACAAGGGTCATGGAGCCTTGGATGACAAGCCCGTGGAACATTGTGATGGCAGGGGTCATGGAGCATTGTTATGACAGGGGTAATGGAGCATTGTGATGACAAGGGCATGGAACATTAGTCTGAAAATTTCATGGATTATTGTGATGAGATAAGGCATGGAGCATTGTGATGACTAGGGCACGGAACACTGTGATACATGTGTCATGGAGGACTGTAATGACAAGGGCATGGAGCATTGTGATGAGAAGAGTATCGAGCATTGTGATGACAAGCGTCATGGAGCATTATGCTGACAAGGGCATGGAGCAATGTGATGAGAGGTTTCATGTAGCATTGTGATAAAATGGCATGGAGTATTGTGATGCGAAGGTTCATGGAGCTTTGTGATGTCAAAGGTCATGGAGCATTTTGATGACAAGGTCGTGGTGCATTGTGATGAGAAGGGCAGGGAGCATTGTGATGACAGGGTTATGGAGCGAACTGATGAAAAGTGTCATGGAACATTATGATAACAGGGGTTATGGAACATTGTGATGTCTGGGTCATGGAGCATTTTGATGAAAATGGTCATGGAGCATTCTGATGAAAAGGTGCATGGAGCATTGTGATTACAGGGGTTTTGAAGCACTGTGATGACAAGGGCATGTAGTATTGTGATGAAAAGGCAATGGAGCATTCTGATGACATGCGTCATGGAGCTTTGTGATGAAAAGTACATGGAGCATTGTGACTGCAGGGGTCTTGTAGCATTGTGATGAAAAGGGAAAGGATCATTGTGATGAAAAATGAATGGAGCATTGTCATGACAGGGGTCAAGGAGCATACTGATGACAACTGTCAGGATGCATTGTGATGATAAGTGTATTGAGCATTGTGATGACAAACATATTGGAGCATTGTGATGAGAAGTACATGGATAATTGTGATGACCAGCCTCATGTGGCATTGTGATGACAAGTGTTATGGAACAATGTGATCAGAAGGGTTTGGTGCATTGCGATTACAGAGATCATTGAGCAGTTTGATTTCATTGTGATGACAATAGCATGACATATTATGGTGATGGACACGGTGCATTGTGATGAAAAGGTTCATGGAGCATTGAGATAAAAAGGGGCATGGAGCATTGTGATTACAGGGCTGTTGGAGCAGTGTGATGACAAGGGCATGGAACATTAGTCTGAAAATTTCTTGGATTATTGTGATGAGATTCGGCATGGAGCATTGTGATGACTAGGGCATGGAACACTGTGATACATGTGTCATGGGGGATTGTAATGACAAGGGCATGGAGCATTGTGATGAGAAGAGTATCGAGCATTATGATGACAAGCGTCATGGAGCATTGTGCTGACAAGGGCATGGAGCAATGTGATGAGAGGTTTCATGTAGCATTGTGATGAAATGGCATGGAGCATTGTGATGCCAAGGGTCATGGAGCTTTGTGATTACAAACGTCATGGAGCATTTTGATGACAAGGTCGTGGTGCATTGTGATGAGAAGGGCAGGGAGCATTGTGATGACAGGGTCATGGAGCAAATTGATGAAAAGTGTCATGGAACATTTTGATGACAGGGGTTATGGAACATTGTGATGTCAGGGGTCATGGAGCATTTTGATGAAAAGTGTCATGGAGCATTCTGATGAAAAGTTGCATGGAGCATTGTGATTACAGGGGTTTTGAAGCATTGTGATGACAAGGGCAAGGAGCATTGTGATGAGAAGGCAATGGAGCATTCCGATGACATGCGTCATGGAGCTTTGTGATGACAAACACATGGAGCATTGTGATTACAGGGGTCTTGGAGCATTGTGATGAAAAGGGCATGGATCATTGTGATGACCACCGTCATAGGGCATTGTGATGAGAAGTGTTATGGAACATTTTGATCAGAACGGTTTGGTGTATTGTGATGACAGAGGTCATTGAGCATTTTGATTTCATTGTGATGACAATAGCATGAAATATTAAGGTGATGGGCACGGTGCATTGTGATGACAGGGTTCATGGAGCATTGAGATGAAAAGGGGCATGGAGAATTGTGATTACAGAGGTCTTGGTGCATTGTGATGACAAGGGTCATGGAGCCTTGTGATGACAAGGCCGTGGAACATTGTGATGGCAGGGGTCATGGAGCATTGTTATGACAGGTGTAATGGAGCATTGTGATGACAAGGGCATGGAGCAACGTGATGAGAGATTTCATTGAGAATTGTGATGACAGTGGCATGGAGCATTGTGATGCCAATGGTCATGGAGCTTTGTGATGACAAATGTCATGGGGCATTTTGATGACAAGGTCGTGGTGCATTGTGATGAGAAGGGCAGGGAGCATTTTGGTGACAGGGTCATGGAGCAAATTGATGAAAAGTGTCGTGGAAAATTTTGATTACAGGAGTTATGGAACATTTTGATGTCAGGGGTCATGGAGCATTTTGATGAAAAGGGTCATTGAGCATTCTGATGAAAAGGTGCATGGGGCATTGTGATTACATTGATTTTAAAGCATTGTGATGACAAGGGCAAGGAGCATTGTGATGAGAAGGCAATTGAGCATTCTGATGACATGCGTCATGGAGCTTTGTGATGACCAGGACATGGAGCATTGTGGTGACAAAGGTCACATAGCTTTGTGTGACGAGGGCATGGACCATTGTGATGACAAAGGTCATGAAGCATTGTGATGACTGGAGTAACGGACCATTGTGATGACAGGGGTGATGGAGCATTGTGATTACAAGGCCATGGAACATTGTGATGACAGTGGCATGGAATATTTGTCTGACAAGTTTCCTGGATTATTGTGATGACAGTGGGCATGGCGCATTGTGATGACAAGGGCTAGGAACATTGTGATGACAAGGTCATGGAATATTGTGAAGAAAGGTGTCAGGGAGCATTGTGATGACATATGTCATTGTCCATTGTGATGACAATGGCATGGAGCATTGTGATACCAAGTGTCATGGAGGATTGTGATGACAAAGGTAATGGAACATTTTGATGACAGGGGTTATGGAACATTGTGATGTCAGGGGTCATGGAGCATTTTGATGAAAAGTGTCATGGAGCATTCTGATGAAAAGGTGCATGGAGCATTGTGATTACAGGGGTTTTGAAGCATTGTGATGACAAGGGCAAGGAGCATTGTCATGAGAACCCAATGGAGCATTCTGATGACGTCCGTCATTGATGTTTGTGATGACAAAGTCATCGAGCATTGTGATTACAGGGGTCTTGGAGCATTGTGATGAAAAGGGCATGGATCATTGGGATGATCAGCGTCATGGGGCATTGTGATGACAAGTGTTATGGAACATTGTGATCAGAAGGGTTTGGTGCATTGTGATGACAGAGGTCATTGAGCATCTTGATTTCATTGTGATGACAATAGTATGAAATACTATGGTGATGGGCACGGTTCATTGTGATGACAGGGTTCATGGAGCATTGAGATGATAAGGGGCATGGAGCATTGTGATTACAGGGGTGTTGGAGCATTGTGATGACAAGGTCATGGAGCATTGTGATGAGAAGTCCATGGAGTATTCTGATGACATGCGTCATGGATCTTTGTTATGACAAGGGCATGGAGCATTGTGATTACAGGTGTCTTGGAGCATTTTGGTGACAAGGTTCATCGAGGCTTGTGCTGACAAGGCCGTGGAACCTTGAGATTGCAGGGTTCATGGAGCATTGTTATCACAGGGGTAATGGAGCATTGTGATGACAATGGCATGGGGCATTGGTCTGAAAATTTTCATGGATTATTGTGATGAGAGTGGGCATGGAGCATTGTGATGACAAGGGCACGAAACACTGTGATACATAGATCATGCAGGATTGTAATGACAAAGGCATGGAGCATTGTGATGAGAAGGGCATCGAGCATTGTGATTACAAGTGTCATGGATATTTGGGATGAAAATTGCATGGAACAATATGATGAGAGGGTTCATGCAGCATTGTGATGACAATGGAATGGAGCATTGTGATAATAAGTGTCATGGACCTTTGTGATGACAAATGTCATGGAGCATTTTGATGACAAGGGCGTGGTGCATTGTGATGAGAAGGGCAGGGAGCATTGTGATGACAGGGTCATAGAGCCATTTGATGAAAAGTGTCATGGAATATTTTGATGACATGTGTTATAGAACATTGTGATACCAGGGGTCATGGAGCTTTGTGATGAAAAGGGTCATGGAGCATTTTTATTACAGGGGTTATGGGACATTGTTATGTCAGGTGTAATGGAGCATTGTGATGATAAGGGCATGTAGCATTGTGATGACAGGGGTCATGGAACATTGTGGTGACAGGGGTGAGGGAGTATTGTGATGACTAGTGATGGAACATTGTGATATCAGTGGTGAGAGAGCATTTTGAGGAGAAGTGTATGGAGCATTGTGATGACAAGGTTTATGGAGCATTTTGATGACAAGGATGTGGAGCATTGTGATGAAAAGTGCATGGTGCTTATTGATGACATGGGTTATGGAGCATTGTGCTGACATGCGCATCGAGCATTGTGATGACAAGGGTCAAGGAGCATTGTGCTGACAAAGGCATGGAGCTTTCTGATGACAAGGGTCACAGAGCATTGTGATAAAAATTTCATGCAGCATTGCGGTGACATGGGTTATGGAGCATTGTGCTGACACGCGCATCGAGCATTGTGATGACAATGGTCATGGAGCACTGTGCTGACAAAGACATGGAGCTTTGTGATGACTAGGATCACAGAGCATTGTGATTAAAAGTTCATGGCGCATTTGGGTGACAAAGGTCACAGAGCTTTGTGTGAGGAGGTCATGGACCATTGTGATGACAAATGTCATGAAGCATTGTGATGACAGAAGTCAGTGAGCACTGTGATATAAGTGATCTTGGAGCATTGTGATGAAAAGGGAATGGATCATTGTGATAAAATAGGCATGGATCCATGTCATGACAGTGTTCAAGGAGCATACTGATTACAAGTGTCAGGGAGCATTGTGATGACAAGTGTATTGAGCATTTTGGTAACAAAGGTCATGGAGCATTGTGATGAGAAGACCTTGCATAACTGTGATGACGAGCGTCATGGGGTATTGTGATGACAAGTGTTATGGAACATTGTGATCAGAAGGGTTTGGAGCATTGTGATGACAGAGGTCATGGAGCATTTTAATTCCATTGTGATGACAATAGCATGAATCATTATGGTGATGGGCATGGTGCATTGTGATGACAGGTTTCATGGAGCATTGAAATGAAAAGGGGCATGGAGAATTGTGATTACAGAGGTCTTGGTGCATTGTGATGACAAGGGCCATGGAGCCTTTTGGTGACAAGGCCGTGGAACATTGTGATGGCAGGGTTCATGGAGCATTGTTAGGACAGGTGTAATGTAGCATTGTGATGACAAGGGCATGGAGCAATGTGATGAGAGATTTCATTGAGCATTGTGATGACAATGGCATGGAGAATTGTGATGTCAAGTGTCATAGAGCTTTGTGATGACAAAGGCCATGGGGCATTTTGATGACAAGGGCATGGTGCATTGAGATGAGAAGGACAGGGAGCATTGTGATGACAGGGTCATGGAGCAATTTAATGAAAAGTGTCATGGAATATTTTGATGACAGGGTTTATGGAACATTGTGATGTCAGGGGTCATGAAGCATTGTGATGAAATGCATTATGGAGCATTTCGTGACAGGGGATATGGAACATTGTGATGTCAGGGGTCATGGAGCATTGTCATGAAAAGGGCATGTAGCACTGTGATGATAGGGGTCATGAAATATTGTGATGATAGGGGTGAGGGAGTATTGTGATGCCTAGTGATGTAACATTGTGATATATGTGGTGAGAGAGCATTTTGATGAGAAGTGCATGGAGCATTGTGATGAAAAGTATTATGGAGCTTACCAATGATAAGGATGTGGAGTATAGTGATGACAAGCGCATGGCGCATTGTGATGACATGGGTCATGAAGCATTGTGCTGACAAGCGCATGGAGCATTTTGATGACAAGTGTCATGGAGCATTGTGCTGAGAAAGGCATGGAGCATTTTGATGACAAGGGAAACAGAATATTGTGATGAAATATTCATGGAGCATTGTGGTGAAAAAGATCACAGAGCCTTGTGTGACGAGGGCATGGACCATTGTGATGAGATAGGTCATGAAGCATTGTGATGACTGGAGTCACGGAGCATTGTGATGAAAGCGGTCATGGAGCATTGTGATGACAAGGGCATGGAGCAATGTGATGACAGGGGCATGGAACATTTGTCTGCCAAGTTTCATGGATTATTGTGATGACAATGGGCATGGAGCATTGTGATGACAACGGCATGGAGCATTGTGGTGACAAATGCATGGAGCATTTTGATGACAAGGGACAAAGAGCATTGTGATGAAATATTCATGGAGCATTGTGGTGAAAAAGATCAAAGAGCCTTGTGTGAAGAGGGGATGGACCACTGTGATGAAAATGGTCATGAAGCATTGTGATGACTGGAGTCACAGAGCATTGTGATGACAGGGGTCATGGAGCATTGCTCTGACTAGATTTATGGATTATTGTGATGAGAGTGGGCATGGCGCATTGTAATGACAAGGTCATGGAACATTGTGATGACAATGTCATGGAGTATTGTGAAGACAGGTGTCAGGGAGCATTGTGATGACATATGTCATTGTCCATTGTGATGACAATGGCATGGAGCATTGTGATACCAAGTGTCATGGAGGATTGTGATGACAAAGTTAATGGAGCATTTTGATGACAAGGGATAGGATCATTGTGATGAAAAGGGCATGGAGCATTGTGATGACAATGGCCATTGAGAATTTTGATGACAACGTCGTGAAGTATTGTGATGGCAAGCGCATGGAGCTTTCTATGACAGGGGTCATAGAGCATTGCGATGACAAGTGCATGGAGAATTGTGATGACAAGATCATGTAACATTGTGATGAGAAGTGTCACGAAGCATTGTGATGACAAGGACGTGGAGAATTGTAATGAAATGGGACATGGATCATTGTGATGAACAGGGCATGGAGAATTGTGATACCAAGACCGTGGAGCATTTTGATGAAAAGACCATGGATAATTATGATGAAGAGCGTCATGGATCTCTGTAATGACAAGGGGCATGGGGCATTGTGATGACAGGTGTCATGGAGCATTGTGATGAGAGGGGTCATGGAGCATTGTGATGACAAGGGAATGGAGCATTGTGATGACAATATCCTGGAGCAGTGTGATGAGAAGTCCATGGAGCCTTGTGATGACAAGTCTCATGGAGCATTCTGATGAATAGGGGCATGGAGCATTGTGATTACAGGGGTCTTGCAGCATTGTGATGAGAAGGTCCTGGAGCATTCTGATGACATGTGTCATGGAGAATTGTAATGACAAGAGCATGGAGCATTGTGATGAGAAGAGTATCGAGCATTGTGATGACAAGCGTCATGGAGCATTGTAGTGACAAGGGCATGGAGCAATGTGATGAGAGGTTTCATGTAGCATTGTGATGAAATGGCATGGAGCATTGTGATGCCAAGGGTCATGGAGCTTTGTGATGACAAACGTCCTGGAGCATTTTGATGACAAGGTCGTGGTGCAGTGTGATGAGAAGGGCATGGCTCATTGTGATGACAGGGTCATGGAGCAAATTGATGAAAAGTGTCATGGAACATTTTGATGACAGGGGTTATGGAACATTGTGATGTCAGGGGTAACGGAGCATTTTGATGAAAAGGGTCATGGAGCATTCTGACGAAAAGGTGCATGGACCATTGAGATTACAGGGGTTTTGAAGCAATGTGATTACAAGGGCATGGAGCATTGTGATGAGAAGGTATAGGAGCATTCTGATGACAGGCTTCATGGAGCTTTGTGATGACAAGGACATGGAGCATTGTGATTACAGGGGTCTTGGAGCATTGTGATGAAAAGGGAATGGATCATTGTGATGAAAAATGCATGGAGCCTTGTCATGACAGTGTTCAAGGAGCATACTGATGACAACTGTCAGGGAGCATTGTGATGATAAGTGTATTGAGCATTGTGATGACAAAGATCATGGAGCATTGTGATAAGAAGACCATGGATAATTGTGATGACCAGCATCATGGGGCATTGTGATGACAAGTGTTATGGAATATTGTGATCAGAACGGTTTGGTGCATTGTGATGACAGAGGTCATTGAGCATTTTGATTTCATTGTGATGACAATAGCATGAAATATTATGGTGATGGGCACGGTGCATTGTGATGACAGAGTTCATGGAGCATTGAGATGAAAAGGGGCACGGTGCATTGTGATGACAGGGTTCATGGAGCATTGAGATGAAAAGGGGCATGGAGCATTGTGATTACAGGGGTGTTGGAGCATTGTGATGACAAGGGCATGGAGCATTGTGATGAGAAGGCCATGGAGCATTCTGATGAAATGCGTCATGGAGCTTTGTGATGTCAAGGGCATGGAGAATTGTGATTACAGGGGCCATGGAATATTGTGATGACAGGGGTGAGGGAGTATTTTGATGACTAGTGATGGAACATTGTGATATCAGTGGTGAGAAAGCATTTTGAGGAGAAGTGCATGGAGCATTGTGATTACAAGGATGTGGAGCATTGTGATGACAAGTGCATGGTGCATTGTGATGACATGGGTTATGGAGCATTGTGCTGACACGTGCATCGAGCATTGTGATGACAAGGGTCATGGAGCATTGTGCTGACAAAGGCATGGAGCTTTGTAATGACCAGGGTCACAGAGCATTGTGATAAAAATTTCATGGAGCATTGTGGTGACAAAGGTCACAGAGCTTTGTGTGACGAGGTCATGGACCATTGTGATGACAAAGGTCATAAAGCATTGTGATGACAGGGTTGATGGAGCAATGCTCTGACAGGTTTTATGGATTATTGTGATGAGAGTGGGCCTGGCACATTGTGATGACAAGGGCATGAAACATTGTGATGACAAGGTCATGGCGTATTGTGAAGACAGGTGTCAGGGAGCATTGTGATGACATATGTCATTGTCCATTGTGATGACAATGGCATGCAGCATTGTGATACCAAGTGTCATGGAGGATTGTGATGACAAAGGTAATGGAGCATTTTGATGACAAGGGCTTGGAACATTGTGATAACAAGGGTCATGGAGCATTGTTTTGACAATTGCATGGAGCATTCTGATGACAAGGGCCATTGAGAATTTTGATGACAACGTCGTGAAGCATTGTGATGACAAGCGCATGGAGCTTGCTATGACAGGGGTCATAGAGCATTGCGATGACAAGTGCATGGAGAATTGTGATGACAAGATCATGTAACATTGTGATGAGATGTGTCACGAAGCATTGTGATGACAAGGACGTGGAGAATTGTAATGACATGGGACATGGAGCATTGTGATGAACAGGGCATGGAGAATTGTGATAGCAAGACCGTGGCGCATTGTGATGAAAAGACCATGGATAATTATGATGAAGCGCATCATGGATCACTGTAATGACAAGGGGCAAGGAGCATTGTGATGACAGGTGTCATGGAGCATTGTGATGAGAGTGGTCATGGAGCATTGTGATGAGAAGGGTCATGGAGCACTGTGATGTGAAGGTCATGGAGCATTGGCCTGAAAATGTTCATGGAGTATTGTGATGACAGTGGTCAAGGAGCATTGTGATGACAAGGGAATGGAGCATTGTGATGAGAAGGCCATGGAGCATTCTGATGACATGTGTCATGGATCTTTGTGATGACAAGGGCATGGAGCATTGTGATTACAGGGCTCTTGGAGCATTGTGATGACAAGGGCATGGAGCATTGTGATGAGAAGGCCATGGAGCATTCTGATGACATGTGTCATGGATATTTGTGATGACAAGGGCATGGAGCATTGTGATTACAGGGGTCTTGGAGCATTGTGATGACAAGGGTCATGGAGCTTTGGATGCCAAGGCGGTGGAACATTGTGATGACAGGGGTCATGGAGCATTGTTATGACAGGGGTAATGGAGCATTGTGATGACAAGGGCATGGAACATTGTTCTGAAAATTTCATGGATTATTGTGATGAGATTCGGCATGGAACACTGTGATGAGTAGGGCACGGAACACTGTGATACATGTGTCATGGAGGATTGTAATGACAAGGGCATGGAGCATTGTGATGAGTAGAGTATCGGGCATTGTTGACAAGCGTCATGGAGCATTGTGGTGACAAGGGCATGGAGCAATGTGATGAGAGGTATCATGTGGCATTGTGATGAAATTGCATGGAGCATTGTGATGCCAAGGGTCATGGAGCTTTGTGATGACAAACGTCATGGAGCATTTTGATGACAAGGTCGTGGTGCAGTGTGATGAGAAGGGCAGGGAGCATTGTGATGACAGGTTCATGGAGCAAATTGATGAAAAGTGTCATGGAACAATTTTATGACAGGGGTTATGGAACATTGTGATGTCAGGGGTAATTGAGAATTTTGATGAAAAGGGTCATGGAGCATTCTGACGAAAAGGTGCATGGAGCATTGAGATTACAGGGGTTTTGAAGCAATGTGATTACAAGGGCATGGTGCATTGTGATGAGAAGGCATTGGAGCATTCTGATGACATGCTTCATGGAGTGTGTGATGACAAGGACATGGAGCATTGTGATTACAGGGGTCTTGGAGCATTGTGATGAAAAGTGAATGGATCATTGTGATGAAAAATGCATGGAGCCTTGTCATGACAGTGTTCAAGGAGCATACTGATGACAACTGTCAGGGAGCATTGTGATGATAAGTGTATTGAGCATTGTGATGACAAAGGTCAGGGAGCATTTTGATGATAAGTGTATTGAGCATTGTGATGACAAAGGTCATGGAGCATTGTGATGAGAATACCATGGATAATTGTGATGACCAGCATCATGGGGCATTGTGATGACAAGTGTTATGGAACATTGTGATCAGAAGGTTTTGGTGCATTGTGATTACAGAGGTCATTGAGCATTTTGATTTCATTGTGATGACAATAGCATGAAATATTATGGTGATGGGCATGGTGCATTGTGATGACAGGGTTCATGGAGCATTGAGATGAAAAGGGGCATGGAGCATTGTGATTACAACGGTGTTGGAGCATTGTGATGACAAGGGCATGGAGCATTGTGATGAGAAGTCCATGGAGCATTCTGATGACATGCGTCATGGAGTTTTGTGATGACAAGGGCATGGAGAATTGTGATTACAGGTGTCATGGAATATTGTGATGACAGGGGAGAGGGAGTATTTTGATGACTAGTGATGGAACATTGTGATATCAGGGGTGAGAAAGCAATTTGAGGAGAAGTGCATGGAGCATTGTGATGACAAGGTTTATGGAGCATTTTGATGAAAAGGATGTGGAGCATTGTGATGACAAGTGCATGGTGCATTGTGATGACATGGGTTAAGGAGCATTGTGCTGACACGTGCATCGAGCATTGTGATGACAAGGGTCATGGAGCATTGTGCTGACAAAGGCATGGAGCTTTGTGATGACAAGGGTCACAGAGCATTGTGATAAAAATTTCATGGAGCATTGTGGTGACAAAGGTCACAGAGCTTTGTGTGACGAGGTCATGGACTATTGTGATGACAAAGGTCATGAAGCATTGTGATGACTGGAGTCAGGGAGCATTGTGATGACAGGTGTCATGAAGCATTGCTCTGACAAGATTTAAGGAATATTGTGATGAGAGTGGGCATGGCGCATTGTGATGACAAAGGCATTGAACATTGTGATGACAAGGTCATGGCGTATTGTGAAGACAAGTGTCAGGGAGCATTGTGATGACATATATCATTGTCCATTGTGATGACATTGGCATGGAGCATTGTGATACCAAGTGTCATGGAGGATAGTGATGACAAAGGTAATGGAGCATTTTGATGACAAGGGCTTGGAACATTGTGATGACAAAGGTCTTGGAGCATTGTGATGACAATGGCATTGAGCATTCTGATGACAAGGGCCATTTAGAATTTTGATGACAACGTCGTGAAGCATTGTGATGACAAGCGCATAGAGCTTGCTATGACAGGGGTCATAGAGAATTGTGATGAAAAGTGCATGGAGAATTGTGATGACAATATCTTGTAACATTGTGATGAGAAGTGTCACGAAGCATTGTGATGACAAGGACGTGGAGAATTGTAATGACATGGGACATGGAGCACTGTGATGAACAGGGCATGGAGAATTGTGATAGCAAGACCGTGGAGCATTGTGATGAAAAGACCATGGATAATTATGATGAAGCGCATCATGGATCACTGTAATGACAAGGGGCATGGAGCACTGTGATGACAGGTGTCATGGAGCATTGTGATGAGAGGCGTCATGGAGCATTGTGATGACAAGGGTCATGGAGCTCTGTGATGAGAAGGTAATGGAGCATTGGCCTGAATATATTCATGGAGTATTGTGATGACAGTGGTCACGGAGCATTGTGATGACAAGGGAATGGAGCATTGTGATGACAACGTCCTGGAGCAGTGTGATGAGAAGACCATGGAGCCTTGTGATGACAAGTCTCATGGAGCATTCTGAAGAATAGGGGCATGGAGCATTGTGATTACAGGGGTCTTGGAGCATTGTGATGACAAGGGCATGGAGCATTGTGTTGAACAGTCCATGGAGCATTCTGATGAAATGTGTCATGGATCTGTGTGATGACAAGGGCATGGAGCATTGTGATTACAGGGGTCTTGCAGCATTGTGATGACAAGGGTCATGGAGCCTTGGATGACAAGGCGGTGGAACATTGTGATGGCAGGAGTCATGGAGCATTGTTATGACAGGGGTAATGGAGCATTGTGATGACAAGGGCATGGAACATTGGTCTGAAAATTTCATGGATTATTGTGATGAGATTCGGCATGGAACACTGTGATGACTAGGGCACGGAACACTGTGATACATGTGTCATGGAGGATTGTAATGACAAGGGCATGGAGCATTGTGATGAGAAGTGTGTCGAGCATTGTGATGACAAGCGTCATGGAGCATTGTGGTGACAAGGGCATGGAGCAATGTGATGAGAGGTTTCATGTAGCATTTTGATGAAATGGCATGGAGCATTGTGATGCCAAGGGTCATGGAACTTTGTGATGACAAACGTCATGGAGCATTTTGATGACAAGGTCGTGGTGCATTGTGATGAGAAGGGAAGGGAGAATTGTGATGACAGGGTCATGGAGCAAATTGATGAAAATTGTCATGGAACATTTTGATGACAGGGGTAATGGAACATTGTGATGTCAGGGGTAATGGAGCATTTTGATGAAAAGGGTCATGGAGCATTCTGACGAAAAGGTGCATGGAGCATTGAGATTACAGGGGTTTTGAAGCAATGTGATTACAAGGGCATGGAGCAATTTGATGAGAAGGCTATGGAGCATTCTGATGACATGCGTAATGGAGCTTTGTGATGACAAGGACATGGAGGATTGTGATTACAGGGGTCTTGGAGCATTGTGATGAAAAGGGAATGGATCATTGTGATGAAAAATGCATGGAGCCTTGTCATGACAGGGTTCAAGGAGCATACTGATGACAAGTGTCAGGGAGCATTGTGATGATTAGTGTATTGAGCATTGTGATGACAAAGATCATGGAGCATTGTGATGAGAAGACCATGGATAATTGTGATGACCAGCGTCATGGGGCATTGTGATGACAAGTGTTATGGAACATTGTGATCAGAAGGGTTTGGTGCATTGTGATGACTGAGGTCATTGAGCATTTTGATTTCATTGTGATGACAATAGCATGAAATATTATGGTGATGGGCACGGTGCATTGTGATGACAGGGTTCATGGAGCATTGAGATGAAAAGGGGCATGGAGCATTGTGATTACAGGGGTGTTGGAGCATTGTGATGACAAGGGCATGGAGCATTGTGATGAGAAGGCCATGGAGCACTCTGATGACATGCTTCATGGAGATTTGTGATGACAAGGGCATGGAGAATTGTGATTACAGGGGTCATGGAATACTGTGATGACAGGGGTGAGGGAGTATTGTGATGACTAGTGATGGAACATTGTGATATCAGTGGTTATAAAGCAATTTGAGGAGAAGTGCATGGTGCATTTTGATGACAAGGTTTATGGAACATTTTGATGACAAGGATGTGGAGCATTGTGATGACAATTGCGTGGAGCATTGTGATGACAATTGCATGGTGCATTGTGATGACATGGGTTATGGAGCATTGTGCTGACACGTGCATCAAGCATTGTGATGACAAGGGTCATGGAGCATTTTGCTGACAAAGGCTTGGAGCTTTGTGATGACAAGGGTCACAGAGCATTGTGATAAAAATTTCATGGAGCATTGTGGTGACAAAGGTCACAGAGCTATGTGTGACGAGGTCATGGACTATTGTGATGACAAAAGTCATGATGCATTGTGATGACTGGAGTCACGGAGCATTGTGATGAAAGTGGTCATGGAGCATTGCTCTGACAAGATTTATGGATTATTGTGATGAGAGTCGGCATGGCGCATTGTGATGACATGGGCTTGGAAGATTGTGATGACAAGGTCATGGCGTATTGTGAAGACAGGTGTCAGGGAGCATTGTGATGACATATGTCATTGTTCATTGTGATGACAATGGCATGGAACATTGTGATACCAAGTGTCATGGAGGATTTTGATGACAAAGGTATTGGAGCATTTTGATGACAAGGGCTTGGAACATTGTGATGACAAGGGTCATGTAGCATTGCGATGACAATGGCATGGAGCATTCTGATGACAAGGGCCATTGAAACTTTTGATGACATCGTCATGAAGCATTGTGATGACAAGCGCATGGAGCTTGATATGACAGGGGTCATAGAGCATTGCGATGACAAGTGCATGGAGAATTGTGATGACAAGATCATGTAACATTGTGATGAGAAGTGTCACGAAGCATTGTGATGACAAGGACGTGGAGAATTGTAATGACATGGGACATGGAGCATTGTGATGAACAGGGCATGGAGAATTCTGATAGCAAGACCGTGGAGCATTGTGATGAAAAGACCATGGATAATTATGATGAAGAGTGTCATGGATCACTGTAATGACAAGGGGCATGGAACATTGTGATGACAGGTGTCATGGAGCATTGTGATGAGAGGGGTCATGGAGCATTTTGATGACAAGGGTCATTGAGCACTGTGATGAGAAGGTGATGGAGCATTGGCCTGAAAATGTTCATGGAGTATTGTGATGACAGTGGTCAAGGAGCATTGTGCTGACAAGGGCATGGAGAATTGTGATGAGAAGGCCATGGAGCATTCTGATGACATGTGTCATGGATCTTTGTGATGACAAGGGCATGGAGCATTGTGGTGACAAGGGCATGGAGCAATGTGATGAGAGGTTTCATGTAGCATTGTGATGAAATGGCATGGAGCATTGTGATGCCAAGGGTCATGGAGGTTTGTGATGACAAACGTCATGGAGCATTTTGATGACAAGGTCGTGGTGCATTGTGATGAGACGGGCAGGGAGCATTGTGATGACTGGGTCATGGAGCAAATTGATGAAAAGTGTCACTGAACATTTTGATGACATGGGTTATGGAACATTGTGATGTCAGGGGTAATGGAGCATTTTGATGAAAAGGGTCATGGAGCATTCTAATGAAAAGGTGCATGGAACATTGAGATTACAGGGGTTTTGAAGCAATGTGATTACAAGGGCATGGAGCAATTTGATGAGAAGGCAATGGGGCATTCTGATGACATGCGTCATGGAGCTTTGTTATGACAAGGACATGGAGCATTGTGATTACAGTGGTCTTGGGGCATTGTGAGAAAATGGAATGGATCATTGTGTTGAAAAATGCATGGAGCCTTGTCATGACAGGGTACAAGGAGCATACTGATGACAACTGTCAGGGAGCACTGTGATGATAAGTGTATTGAGCATTGTGATGACAAAGATCATTGAGCATTGTGATCAAAAGACCATGGATAATAGTGATGACCAGCGTCATGGGGCATTGTGATGACAAGTGTCATGGAACATTGTGATCAGAAGGGTTTGGTGCATTGTGATGACTGAGGTCATTGAGCATTTTGATTTCATTGTGATGACAATAGCATGAAATATTATGGTGATGGGCACGGTGCATTGTGATGACAGGGTTCATGGAGCATTGAGATGAAAAGGGGCATGGAGCATTGTGATTACAGGGGTGTTGGAACATTGTGATGACAAGGGCATGGAGCATTCTGATGACATGCTTCATCGAGATTTGTGATGACAAGGGCATGGAGAATTGTGATTACAGGGGTCATGGAATATTGTGATGACAGGGGTGAGGGAGTATTGTGATGACTAGTGATGGAACATTGTGATATGAGTCGTGAGAAAGCATTTTGAGGAGAAGTGCATGGAGCATTGTGATGACAAGGTTTATGGAGCATTTTGATGACAAGGATGTGGAGCATTGTGATGACAAGTGCATGGTGCATTGTGATGACATGGGTTATGGAGCATTGTGCTGACACGTGCATCGAGCATTGTGATGACAAGGGTCATGGAGCATTGTGCTGACAAAGGCGTGGAGCTTTGTGATGACAAGGGTCACAGAGCATTGTGATAAAAATTTCATGGAGCATTGTGGTAACAAAGGTCACAGAGCTTTGTGTGACGAGGTCATGGACCATTGTGATGACAAATGTCATGAAGCATTGTGATGACAGAAGTCACGGAGCATTGTGATGAAAGGGGTCATGGAGCATTACTCTGACAAGATTTATGGATTATTGTGATGAGAGTGGGCATGGCACATTGTGATGACAAGGGCATGGAGCATTGTGATGACAAGGTCATGGCGTATTGTGAAGACAGGTGTCAGGGAGCATTGTGATGACATATGTCATTGTCCATTGTGATGACAATGGCATGGAGCATTGTGATACCAAGTGTCATGGAGGATTGTGATGACAAAAGTAATGGAGCATTTTGATGAAAATGCGTGGAACATTGTGATGACAAGGGTCATGGAGCATTGTGATGACAATGGCATGGAGCATTCTGATGACAAGGGCCATTGAGAATTTTGATGACAACGTCGTGAAGCATTGTGAGGACAAGCGCATGGAGCTTTCTATGAGAGGGGTCAAAGAGCATTGCGATGACAAGTGCATGGAGAATTGTGATGACAACAGCATGTAACATTGTGATGAGAAGTGTAAAGAAGCATTGTGATGACAAGGACTTGGAGAATTGTAATGACATGGGACATGGAGCATTGTAATGAACAGGGCATGGAGAATTGTGATTGCAAGACCGTGGAGCATTGTGATGAAAAGACCATGGATAATTATGATGAAGAGCGTCATGGATCTCTGTAATGACAAGGGGCATGGAGCATTGTGATGACAGGGTCATGGAGCAAATTGATGAAAAATGTCATGGAACAATTTGATGACAGTGGTTATGGAACTTTGTGATGTCAGGGGTAATGGAGCATTTTGATGAAAAGGTTCATGGAGCATTCTGACGAAATGGTGCTTGGAGCATTGAGATTACAGTGGTTTTGAAGCAATGTGATTACAATGGCATGGAGCATTGTGATGAGAAGGCAATGGAGCATTCTGATGACATGCTTCATGGAGCTCTGTGATGACAAGGAAATGGAGCATTGCGATTTCAGGGGTCTTGGAGCATTGTGATGAAAAGGGAATGGATCATTGTGATGAAAAATGCATGGAGCCTTGTCATGACAGTGTTCAAGGAGCATACTGATGACAACTGTCAGGGAGCATTGTGATGATAAGTGTATTGAGCATTGTGATGACAAAGATCATGGAGCATTGTGATTAAAAGACCATGGCTAATTGTGATGACCAGCGTCATGGGGCATTGTGATGACAAGTGTCATGGAACATTGTGATCAGAAGGGTTTGGTGCATTGTGATGACAGAGGTCATTGAGCATTTTGATTTCATTGTGATGACAATAGCATGAAATATTATGGTGATGGGCAAGGTGCATTGTGATGACAGGGTTCATGGAGCATTGAGATGAAAAGGGGCATGGAGCATTGTAATTACAGGGGTGTTGGAGCAATGTGATGACAAGGGCATGGAGCATTGTGATGAGAAGGCCATGGAGCATTCTGATGACATGCTTCATGGAGCTTTGTGATGACTAGGGCATGGAGAATTGTGATTACAGGGGTCATGGAATATTTTGATGACAGGGGTGAGGGTGTATTGTGATGACTAGTGATGGAACATTGTGATATCAGTGGTGAGAAAGCATTTTGAGGAGAAGTGCATGGAGCATTGTGATGACAAGGTTTATGGAGCATTTTGATGAAAAGGATGTGGAGAATTGTGATGACAAGTGCATGGTGCATTGTGATGACATGGGTTATGGAGCATTGAGATGAAAAGGGGCATGGAGAATTGTGATTACAGAGGTCTTCGTGCATTGTGATGACAAGCGTCATGGAGCCTTGTGATGACAATGCCGTTGAACATTGTGATGGCAGGGGTCATGGAGCATTGTTATGACAGGTGTAAAGGAGCACTGTGATGACAAGGGCATGGAACAATGTGATGAGAGATTTCATTGAGCATTGTGATGAAAATGGCATGGAGCATTGTGATGCCAAGTGTCATGGAGCTTTGTGATGACAAATGTCATGGTGCATTTTGACGACAAGGGCATGGTTCATTGAGATGAGAAGGACAGGGAGCATTGTGATGACAGGATCATGGAGCAATTTGATGAAAAGGGTCGTGGAATATTTTGATGACAGTGGTTATGGAACATTGTGATGTCAGGGGTCATGAAGCATTGATATGAAATGCGTCATGGAGCATTTTGTGACAGGGGTTATGGTACATTGTGATGTCAGTGGTCATGGTGCATTGTGATGATAAGGGCATGTAGCAATGTGATGACAGGGGTGATGGAGCATTGTGATGATAAGGTCATGTAACACTGTGATGACCGGGGTCATGGAACACTGGGACGACAGGGGTGAGGGTGTATTGTGATGACAAGTGATGTAACATTGTGATATATTTGGTGAGAGAGCATTTTAATGAGAAGTGCATGGAGCATTCTGATGACAAGTGTTACGGAGCATAGCAATGTTAAGGATGTGGAGTATTTTGATGACAAGCGCATGGTGCATTGTGATGACATGGGTCATGGTGCATTGTGGTGACAAGCACCTGGAGCACTTTGGTGACATGTGTCATGGAGCATTGTGCTGACAAAGGCATGGAGCAGTTTGATGACAAGGGACACAGAGCATTGTGATGAAATATTCATGGAGCATTGTGGTGAAAAAGATCACAGAGCCTTGTGTGACGAGAGCATGGACCATTGTGATGAGATAGTTCATGAAGCATTGTGATGACTGGAGTCACGGAACATTGTGATGATAGGGGTCATGAAGCATTGTGATGAGAAGGGCATGGAGCAATGTGATGACAGGGGCATGGAACATTGGTCTGACAAGTTTCATGGATTATTGTGATGAAAATGGGCATGGAGCATTGTGATGACAAGGGCAAGGAGCATTGTGGTGACAAAGACATGGAGCATTTTGATGACAAGGGACAAAGAGCATTGTGATGAAATATTCATGGAGCATTGTGGTGAAAAAGATCAAATACCCTTGTGTGAAGAGGGGATGGACCACTGTGATGACAAAGGTCATGAAGCATTTTGATGACTGGAGTCACAGAGCATTGTGATGACAGGGGTCAAGGAGCATTGCTCTGACAAGATTTATGGATTATTTTGATGAGAGTGGGCATGGCGCATTGTGATGACAAGGGCTTGGAACATTGTGATGACAAGGTCATGGAGTATTGTGAAGACAGTTGTCAGGGAGCATTGTGATGACATATGTCATTGTCCATTGTGATGGCAATGGCATGGAGCATTGTGATGACAAGGGTCATTGAGCATTGTGATGACAAGGTCAAGGAGCATTGTGATGACAAGGGCCATTTAGAATTTTGATGACAACGTCGTGAAGCATTGTGATGACAAGCACATGGAGCTTGCTATGACAGGAGTCATAGAGCATTGCAATGACAAGTGCATGGAGAATTGTGATGACAAGATCATGTAACATTGTGATGAGTAGTGTAACGAAGCATTGTGATGACAAGGACGTGGAGAATTGTAATGACATGGGACATGGAGCATTGTGATGAACAGGGCATGGAGAATTGTGATACCAAGACCGTGGAGCATTGTGATGAAAAGACCATGGATAATTATGATGAAGAGCATCATGGATCTCTGTAATGACAAGGGGCATGGGGCATTGTGATGACAGGTGTCATGGAGCATTGTGATGAGAGGGGTCATGGAGCATTGTGATGACAAGGGTCATTGAGCACTGTGATGAGAAGGTCATGGAGAATTGGCTTGAAAATATTCATGGAGTATAGTGATGACAGTGGTCAAGGAGCATTTTGATGACAAGGGAAAGGAGCATTGTGATGACAAGGTCCTGGAGAATTGTGATGAGAAGGCCATGGAGACTTGTGATGACAAGTCTCATGGAGCATTCTGATGAATAGCGGAATGGAGCATTGTGATTACAGGGGTCTTGGAGCATTGTGATGACAAGGTCATGGAGCATTGTGATGAGAAGGCCATGGAGCATTCTGATTACATGTGTCATGGATCTTTGTGATGACAAGGGCATGGGGCATTGTGATTACAGGGGTCTTGGAGCAAAGTGATGACAAGAGTCATGGAGCCTTTGATGCCAAGGCGGTGGAACATTGTGATGGCAGGGGTCATGGAGCATTGTTATGACAGGGGTAATGGAGCATTGTGATGACAAGGGCATGGAACATTAGTCTGAAAATTTCATGGATTAATGTGATGAGATTCGGCAGGGAATATTGTGATGACTAGGGCACGGAACACTGTGATACAAGTGTCATGGAGGATTGTAATGACAATGGTCACAGAGCATTGTGATAAAAATTTCATGGAGCATTGTGGTGACAAAGGTCACAGAGCTTTGTGTGACGAGGTCACTGACCACTGTGATGACAAGTGTCATGAAGCATTGTGATGACTGGAGACATGGAGCATTGTGATAACAGGGGTCTTCGAGCATTGTGATGAAAAGGGAATGGATCATTGTGATGAAACAGGAATGGAGCCTTGTCATGACAGTGTTAAAGGAGCATACTGATGACAAGTGTCAGCGAGCATTGTGATGCCAAGTGTATTGAGCATTGTAGTGACAAAGGTCATGGAGCATTGTGATGAGAAGACCTTGCATAATGGTGATGACAAGCGTCATGGGGCATGTGATGACAAGTGTTATGGAACATTGTGATCAGAAGGGTTTGGAGCATTGTGATGACAGAGGACATGGAGCATTTTGATTTCATTTTGATGACAATAGCATGAATCATTATGATGATGGGCATGGTGCATTGTGATGACAGTGTTCATGGAGCATTGAGATGAAAAGTGGCATGGAGAATTTTGATTACAGAGGTCTTGGAGCATTGTGATGACAAGGGTCATGGAGTCTTGTGATGACAAGGCCGTGGAACATTGTGATGGCAGGGGTCATGGAGCATGGTTATGACAGGTGTAATGGAGCATTGGGATGAAAATGGCATGGAGCATTGTGATGCCAAGAGTCATGGAGCTTTGTGATGACAAATGTCATGGGGCATTTTGATGACAAGGGCGTGGTGCATTGTGATGAGAAGGGCAGGGAGCATTGTAATGAGAGGGTCATGGATCAATTTGAATAAAATTGTCATGGAATATTATGATGAAAGGGGTTATGGAACATTGTGATGTCAGGGATCATGAAGCATTGTGATGAAATGGGTCATGGAGCATTTTGTGACAGGGGTTATGGAACATTGTGATGTCAGGGGTCATGGAGCATTGCGATGATAAGGGCATGTAGCACTGTGATGACAGTGGTCATGGAACATTGTGATGACAGGGGTGAGGGTGTATTGTGATGACTAGTGATGGAACATTGTGATATATGTGTTGAGAGAGCATTTTGATGAGAAGTGCGTGGAGCATTGTAATTGCAAGTTTTAAGGAGCATAGCGATGAAAAGGATGTGGAGAATTGTGATGAAAAGAGCATGGCACATTGTGATGACATGTGTCATGGAGCGTTGTGCTGACAATCGCATGGAGCATTTTGATGAGAAGTGTCATGGAGCATTGAGCTGACAAAGGCATGAAGCATTGTGATGACAAGGGACACAGAGCATTGTGATTAAAATTTCATGGAGCATTGTGGTGACAAAGTTCACAGAGCCTTGTGTGACGAGGGCATGGACCAATGTGATGAGAAAGGTCATGAATCATTGTGATGACTGGAGTCACGGAGCACTGTGATGACATCGGTCATGGAGAATTTTGATGACAAGGGCATGGAGCAATATGATGACAGGGGCATGGAACATTGGTCTGACAATTTTCATGGATTATTGTGATGACAGTGGGCATGGAGCTTTGAGATGACAAGGGCATGGAGCATTGTGGTGACAAAGGTCACAGAGCCTTGTGTGACGAGGGCATGGACCATTTGGAAGACAAAGGTCATGAAGCATTGTGATGACTGGAGTCACGGAGCATTGTGATGACAGGGGTCAGGGAGCATTGTGATGACAAGGGTAGGGAACATTGTGATGACAGGGGCATTTAACATTGGTCTCACATGTTTCATGGATTATTGTGATGACAGTGGGCATGGCGCATTGTGATGACAAGGGCATGGATCTTTGTGATGACAAGGTCATGGAGTATTGTGAAGACAGGTGTCAGGGAGCATTGTGATGACATATATCATTGTCCATTGTGATGACAATGGCATGGAGCATTGTGATACCAAGTGTCATGGAGGATTGTGATGACAAAGGTAATGGAGTATTTTGATGACAAGGGCTGGGAACATTGTGATAACAAGGGTCATGGAGCATTGTGATGACAAGGGCATGGAGCATTCTGATGAAAAGGTGCATGGAGCATTGAGATTACAGGGGTTTTGAAGCAATGTGATTACAAGGGCATGGAGCATTGTGATGAGAAGGCAATGGAGCATTCTGATGACATGCGTCATGGAGCTTTGTGATGACAAGGACATGGAGCATTGTGATTACAGGGGTCTTGGAGCATTGTGATGAAAAGGGAATGGATCATTGTGATGAAAAATGCATTGAGCCTTGTCATGACAGGGTTCAAGGAGCATACTGATGACAACTGTCAGGGAGCATTGTGATGATAAGTGTTTTGAGCATTGTGATGACAAAGATCATGGAGCATTGTGATGAGAAGACCATGGATAATTGTGATGACCAGGCTCATGGGGCATTGTGATGACAAGTGTTATGGAACATTGTGATCAGAAGGGTTTGGTGCATTGTGATGACAGAGGTCATTGAGCATTTTGATTTCTTTGTGATGACAATAGCATGAAATATTATGGTGATGGGCACGGTGCATTGTGATGACAGGTTTCATGGCGCATTGAGATGAAAAGTGAAATGGAGCATTGTGATTACAGTGGTGTTGGAGCATTGTGATGACAAGGGCATGGAGCATTGTGATGAGAAGTCCATGGAGCATTCTGATGACATGCGTCATGGAGCTTTGTGATGACAAGGGCATGGAGACTTGTGATTACAGGGGTCATGGAATATTGTGATGACAGGGGTGAGGGAGTATTGTGATGACTAGTGATGGAACATTTTGATATCAGTGGTGAGAAGGCATTTTGAGGAGAAGGGCATGGAGCATTATGATGACAAGGTTTATGGAGCGTTTTGATGACAAGGATGTGGAGCATTGTGATGACAAGTGCATGGTGCATTGTGATGACATGGGTCATGGAGCATTGTGCTGACAAAGGCATGGAGCTTTGTGATGACAAGGGTCACAGAGCATTGTGATAAAAGTTTCATGGAGCATTGTGGTGACAAAAGTCACAGATCTTTGTGTGACGAGGTCATGGACCATTGTGATGACAAGTGTCATGAAGCATTGTGATGACTGGAGTCACGGAGCATTGTGATAACTGGGGTCATGGAGCATTGTGTTGAAAAGGGAATGGATCATTGTGATGAAAAAGGCATGGAGCCTTGTCATGACAGTGTTCAAGGAGCATACTGATGACAAGTGTCAGCGAGCATTGTGATGCCAAGTGTATTGAGCATTGTGGTGACAAAGGTCATGGACCATTGTGATGAGAAGACCTTGCATAATTGTGATGACGAGCGTCATGGGGCATGTGATGACAAGTGTTATGGAACATTGTGATCAGAAGGGTTTGGAGCATTGTGATGACAGAGGACATGGAGCATTTTGATTTCATTGTGATGACAATAGCATGAATCATTATGATGATTGGCATGGTGCATTGTGATGACAGTGTTCATGGAGCATTGAGATGAAAAGTGGCATGGAGAATTGTGATTACAGAGGTCTTGGAGCATTGTGATGACAAGGGTCATGGAGCCTTGTGATGACAAGGCCGTGCAACATTGTGATGGCAGGGGTCATGGAGCATTGTTATGACAGGTGTAATGGAGCATTGTGATGACAAGGGCATGGAGCAATGTGATGAGAGATTTCATTGAGCATTGTGATGACAATGGCATAGAGCATTGTGATGCCAAGGGTCATGGAGCTTTGTGATGACAAATTTCATGGGGCATTTTGATGAAAGGGCGTAGTGCATTGTGATGAGAAGGGCAGGGAGCATTGTGATGACAGGGTCATGGATCAATTTGAATAAACGTGTCATGGAATATTTTGATGACAGGGGTTATGGAACATTGTGATGTCAGGGGTCATGAAGCATTGTGATGAAATGGGTCATGGAGCATTTTGTGACAGGGGTTATGGAACATTGTGATGTCAGGGGTCATGGAGCATTGTGATGATAAGGGCATGGAGCACTGTGATGACAGTGGTCATGGAATATTGTGATGACAGGGGTGAGGGAGTATCGTGAAAACTAGTGATGGAACATTGTGATATCAGTGGTGAGAAGGCATTTTGAGGAGAAGTGCATGGAGCATTGTGATGACAAGGTTTATGGAGCATTTTGATGACAAGGATGTGGAGCATTGTAATGACAAGTGCATGGTGCATTGTGATGACATGGGTTATGGAGCATTGTGATGACACGCGCATCAAGCATTGTGATGACAAGGGTAATGGAGCATTGTGCTGACAAAGGCATGGAGCTTTGTGATGAAAAGGGTCACAGGGCTTTGTGTGACGAGGTCATGGACCATTGTGATGACAAGTGTCATGAAGCATAATGATGACTGGAGTCACGGAGCATTGTGATAACAGGGGTCTTGGAGCATTGTGATGAAAATGGAATGGATCATTGTGATGAAAATGGCATGGAGCCTTGTCATGGCAGTGTTCAAGGAGCACACTGATGACAAGTGTCAGCGAGCATTGTGATGAAAAGTGTATTGAGCATTGTGGTGACAAAGGTCATGGAGCATTTTTATGAGAAGGCCTTGCATAATTGTGATGATGAGCGTCATGGGGCATGTGATGACAAGTGATATGGAACATTGTGATATGAAGGGTTTGGAGCCTTGTGATGACAGAGGACATGGAGCATTTTGATTTCATTGTGATGACAATAGCATGAATCATTATGATGATGGGCATGGTGCATTGTGATGACAATGTTCATGGAGCATTGAGATGAAAAGTGGCATGGAGAATTGTGATTACAGAGGTCTTGGAGCATTGTGATGACAAGGGTCATGGAGCCTTGAGATGACAAGGCCATGGAACGTTGTGATGTCAGGGGTCATGGAGCATTTTGATAATAAGTGCATGTAGCACTGTGATGACAGTGTTCATGGAACATTGTGATGACAGGGGAGAGGGAGTATTGTGATGACTAGTGATGGAACATTGTGATATATGTGTTGAGAGAGCATTTTGATGAGAAGTGCATGGAGCATTTTGATGACAAGTTTTATGGAGCATAGCGATGAAAAGGATGTGGAGCATTGTGATGAAAAGAGCATGGCACATTGTGATGACATGTGTCATGGAGCATTGTGCTGACAAAGGCATGGAGCTTTGTGATGACAAGGGACACAGAGCATTGTGATGAAAATTTCATGGAGCATTGTAGTGACAAAGATCACAGAGCCTTGTGTGATGAGGGCATGGACCATTGTGATGAGAAAGGTCATGAATCATTGTGATGACTTGAGTGAAGTTGCACTGTGATGACATGGGTCATGGAGCATTGTGATGACAAGGACATGGAGTATTGTGATGACAGGGCCATGGAACATTGGTCTGACAAGTTTCATGGATTATTGTGATGACAGTGGGCATGGAGCATTGTGATCACAAGGGCATGGAGCATTGTGGTGACAAAGGTCACAGAGCCTTGTATGACGAGGGCATGGAGCATTGTTTGGACAACAGTTGAAGCATTGTGATGACTTGAGTCACGGAGCATTGTGATGACAGGTGTCATGCAGCATTGTGATGACAAGGACATGGAGTATTGTGATGACAGGGCCATGGAACATTGGTCTGATATGTTTCATGGATTATTGTGATGACAGTGTGCATGGCGCATTGTGATGACAATGGCATGGATCATTATGATGATAAGGTCATGGAGTATTGTGAAGACAGGTGTCAGGGAGCATTGTGATGACATATGTCATTGTCCATTATGATGACAATGGCATGGAGCATTGTGATACCAAGTTTCATGGAGGATTGTGATGACAAAGGTAATGGAGCATTTTGATGACAAGGGCTTGGAACATTGCGATGACAAGGGTCATGGAGCATTGTGATGACAAGGGCATGGAACATTCTGATGAAAATGTGCATGGATAATTGAGATTACAGGGGTTTTGATGCAATGTGATGACAAGGGCATGGAGCATTGTGATGAGAAGACAATGGAGCATTCTGATGACATGCGTCATGGAGCTTTGTGATGACAAGTACATGGAGCATTGTGATTACAGCGGTCTTGGAGCATTGTGATGAAAAGGGAATGGATCATTGTGATGAAAAATGCATGGAGCCTTGTCATGACAGGCTTCAAGGAGCACAATGATGACAACTGTCAGGGAGCATTGTGATGATAAGTGTATTGAGCATTGTGATGACAAAGATCATGGAGCATTGTGATGAGAAGACCATGGATAATTGTGATGACCAGCGTCATGGTGCATTGTGATGACAAGTGTTATGGAGCATTGTGATCAGAAGTGTTTGGTGCATTGTGATGACTGAGGTCATTGAGCATTTTCATTTCATTGTGATGACAATAGCATGAAATATTATGGTGATGCACACGGTGCATTGTGATGACAGGGTTCATGGAGCATTGAGATGAAAAGTGGCATGGAGCATTGTGATTACAGGGTGTTGGAGCATTGTGATGCCAAGGTCATGGAGCATTGTGATGAGAAGGCCATGGAGCGTTCTGATGACATGCGTCATGGAGCATTTTGATGACAAGGGCATGGAGAATTGTGATTACAGGGGTCATGGAAGGGTGTGATGACAGCGGTGAGGGAGTATTGTGATGACTAGTGATGGAACATTGTGATATCAGTGGTGAGAAGGCATTTTGAGGAGAAGTGCATGGAGCATTGTGATGACAAGATTTACGGAGCATTTTGATGACAAGGATGTGGAGCATTGTAATGACAAGTGCGTGGTGCATTGTGATGGCATGGGTTATGGAGCATTGTGCTGACACGCGCATCGAGCATTGTGATGACAAGGGTCATGGAGCACTGTGCTGACAAAGGCATGGAGCTTTGTGATGATAAGGGTCACAGAGCATGGTGATAAAAATTTCATGGAGCATTGGGGTGACAAAGATCACAGATCTTTGTGTGACGAGGTCATGGACCATTGTGATGACAAATATCATGAAGCATTGTGATGACTGGAGTCATGGAGCATTGTGATAACAGTGGTCTTGGAGCATTGTGATGAAAAGGGAATGGATCATTGTGATGAAAAATGCATGGAGCATTGTCATGACAGTGTTCAAGGAGCATACTGATGACAAGTGTCAGCGAGCATTGTGATGCCAAGTGTATTGAGCATTGTGGTGACAAAGGTCATGGAGCATTGTGATGAGAAGACCTTGCATAATTGTGATGACGAGCGTCATGGGGAATGTGATGACAAGTGCTATGGAACATTGTGATATGAAGGGTTTGGAGCATTGTGATGACAGAGGACATGGAGCATTTTGATTTCATTGTGATGACAATAGCAATAATCTTTATGATGATGGGCATGGTGCATTGTGATGACAGTGTTCATGGAGCATTGAGATGAAAAGTGGCATGGAGAATTGTGATTACAGATGTCTTGGAGCATTGTGATGACAAAGGTCACAGAGCCTTGTGATTACAAGGCCGTGGAACATTGTGATGGCAGGGTTCATGGAGCATTGTTATGACAGGGGTAATGCAGCATTGTGATGACAAGTGCATGAAGCAATGTGATGCCAATGGTCATGGAGCTTTGTGATGACAAATGTCATGGGGCATTTTGATGACAAGGGCGTGGTGCATTGTGATGACATGGTTTATGGAGCATTGTGCTGACATGTGCATCGAGCATTGTGATGACAAGGGTCATGGAGCATTGTGCTGACAAAGGCATGGAGCTTTGTGATGACAAGGGTCACAGAGCTTTGTGTGACGAGGTCATGGACCATTGTGATGACAAGTGTCATGAATCATAGTGATGACTGGAGTCACGGAGCATTGTGATAACAGGGGTCTTGGAGCATTGTGATGAAAATGGAATGGATCATTGTGATGAAAATGGCATGGAGCCTTGTCATGACAGTTTTCAAGGAGCATACTGATGACAAGTGTCAGAGAGCATTGTGATGAAATGTGTATTGAGCATTGTGGTGACAAAGGTCATGGAGCATTTTGATGAGAAGACCATGCATAATTGTGATGATGATCGTCATGGGGCATGTGATGACAAGTGTTATGGAACATTGTGATCAGAAGGGTTTGGAGCCTTGTGATGACAGAGGACATGGAGCATTTTTATTTCATTGTGATGACAATAGCATGAATCATTATGATGATGGGCATGGTGCATTGTGATGACAGGGTTCATGGAGCATTGAGATGAAAATGGGCATGGCACAATGTGATTACAGGGTGTTGGAACATTGTGATGACAAGGTCATGGAGCATTGTGATGAGAAGGCCATGGAGCATTCTGATGACATGCGTCAAGGAGCTTTGTGATGACAAGGGCATGGAGAATTGTGATTACAGGGGTCATGGAATAGTGTGATGACAGGTGTGAGGGAGTATTGTGATGACTAGTGATGGAACATTGTGATATAAGTGGTGTGAAGGCATTTTGAAGAGAAGTGCATGCAGCATTGTGATGACAAGGTTTATGGAGCATTTTGATGACAAGGATGTGGAGCATTGTGATGACAAGTGCATGGTGCATTGTGATGACATGGGTTATGGACCATTGTGCTGAGACGCGCATCGAGCATTGTGATGACAAGGGTCATGGAACATTGTGCTGACAAAGGCATGGAGCTTTGTGATGACAAGGGTCACAGATCATTGTGATAAAAATTTCATGGAGCATTGTGGTGACAAAGAACACAGATCTTTGTGTGACGAGGTCATGGACCATTGTGATGACAAATATCATGAAGCATTGTGATAACTGGAGTCACGGAGCATTGTGATAACAGGGGTCTTGGAGCATTGTGATGATAAGGGAATGGATCACTGTGATGAAAAAGGCATGGAGCCTTGTCATGACAGCGTTGAAGGAGCATACTGATGACAAGTGTCAGCGAGCATTGTGATGCCAAGTGTATTGAGCATTGTGGTGACAAAGGTCATGGAGCATTGTGATGAGAAGACCTTGCATAATTGTGATGACGAGCGTCATGGGGCATGTGATGACAAGTGCTATGGAACATTGTGATCTGAAGGGTTTGGAACATTGTGAGGACAGAGGACATGGAGCATTTTGAATTCATTTTGATGACAATAGCAAGAATCTTTATGATGATGGGCATGGTGCATTGTGATGACAGTGTTCATGGAGCATTGAGATGAAAAGTGGCATGGAGAATTGTGATTACAGATATCTTGGAGCATTGTGATGACAAAGGTCATGGAGCCTTGTGATGACAAGGCCGTGGAACATTGTGATGGCAGGGTTCATGGAGCATTGTTATGACAGGTGTAATGCAGCATTGTGATGACAAGTGCATGGAACAATGTGATGCCAAGGGTCATGGAGCTTTGTGATGACAAATGTCATGGGGCATTTGGATGACAAGGGCGTGGTGCATTGTGATGAGAAGGGCAGGGAGCATTGTGATGACAGGGTCATGGAGCAATTTGAATAAAAGTGTCATGGAGCATTTTATGACAGGGATTATGGAACATTGTGATGTCAGGGGTCATGGAGCATTGTGATAATAAGGGCATGTAGCACTGTGATGACAGTGGTCATGGAACATTGTGATGACAGGGGTGAGCGAGTATTGTGATGACTAGTGATGGAACATTGTGATATATGTGGTGAGAGAGCATTTTGATGAGAAGTGCCTGGAGCATTGTGATGACAAGTTTTATGGAGCATAGCAATGAAAAGGATGTGTAGCATTGAGATGAAAAGAGCATGGCACATTGTGATGAGATGTGTCATGGAGCATTGTGCTGACAAGCGCATGGAGCATGGTGATGACAAGGGACACAGAGCATTGTGATGAAAATTTCATGGAGCATTGTGGTGACAAAGATCACAGAGGCTTGTGTGACGAGGGCATGGACCATTGTGATGAGTAACGTCATGGACTATTGTGAAGACAAGTGTCAGGTAGCATTGTGATGACATATGTCATTGTCCTTTGTGATGACAATGGCATGGAGCATTGTGATACCAAGTGTCATGGAGGATTGTGCTGACAAATGTAATGGAGCATTGCAATGACAAGGGCATGGAGCATTTTGATGAAAAGATGCATGGAGCATTGAGATTACAGGGGTTTTGAAGCAATGAGATTACAAGGGCATGGAGCATTGTGATGAGAAGGCAATGGAAAATTCTGATGACATGTTTCATGGAGCTTTGTGATGACAAGCACATGGAGCATTGTGATCACAGGGGTCATGGAATATTGTGATGACAGGGGTGAGGGAGTATTGTGATGACTAGTGAAGGAACATTGTGATTACAGGGGTCATGGAATATTGTGATGACAGGGGTGAGGGAGTATCGTGAAAACTAGTGATGGAACATTGTGATATCAGTGGTGAGAAGGCATTTTGAGGAGAAGTGCATGGAGCATTGTGATGACAAGGTTTATGGAGCATTTTGATGACAAGGATGTGGAGCATTGTGATGACAACTGCATGGTGCATTGTGATGACATGGGTTATGGAGCATTGTGCTGACATGCGCATCGAGCATTGTGATGACAAGGGTCATGGAGCATTGTGCTGACAAAGGCATGGAGCTTTGTGATGACAAGTGTCACAGAGCATTGTGATAAAAATTTCATGGAGCATTGTGGTGACAAATGTCACAGAGATTTGTGGTACGAGGTCATGGACCATTGTGATGACAAATGTCATGAAGCATTGTGATGACTGGAGTCAAGGAGCATTGTGATAACAGGGCTCTTGGAGCATTGTGATGAAAAGGGAATGGATCATTGTGATGAAAATGGCATGGAGCCTTGTCATGACAGCGTTCAAGGAGCATACTGATGACAAGTGTCAGCGAGCATTGTGATGCCAAGTGTATTGAGCATTGTGGTGACAAAAGTCATGGAGCATTGTGATGAGAAGACCTTGCATAATTGTGATGACGAGCGTCATGGGGCATGTGATGACAAGTGTTATGGAACATTGTGTTCAGAAGGGTTTGGAGCATTGCGATGACAGAGGACATGGAGCATTTTGATTTCATTGAGATGACAATATCATGAATCATTATGATGATTGGCATGGTGCATTGTGATGACAGTGTTCATGGAGCATTGAGATGGAGAGTGGCATGGAGAATTGTGATTACAGAGGTCTTGGAGCATTGTGATAACAAGGGTCATGGAGCCTTGTGATGACAAGTCCGTGGAACATTGTGAAGGCAGGGGTCATGGAGCTTTGTTATGACAGGTGTAATGGAGCATTGTGATGACAAGGACATGGAGCAATGTGATGAGAGATTTCATTGAACATTGTGATGACAATGGCATGGAGCACTGTGATGCCAAGGGTCATGGAGCTTTGTGATGACAAATGTCAAGGGGCATTTTGATGACATGGGCGTGGTGCATTGTGATAAGGGCAGGGAGCATTCTGATGACAGGGTCATGGAGCAATTTGAATAAAAATGTCATGGAATATTTTGAAGACAGGTGTTATGGAATATTGTGATGTCAGTGGATATGAAGCATGGTGATGAAATGGTTCATGGAGCATTGTGTGACAGGGTTTATGGAACATTGTGATGTCAGGGGTCATGGGTCATTGTGATGATAAGGGCATGTAGCACTGTGATCACAGTGGTCATGGAACATTGTGGTGACAGGAGTGAGTGATTATTGTGATGACTAGTGATGGAACATTGTGATATATGTGGTGAGAGACCATTTTCATGAGAAGTGCATGAAGCATTGTGATGACAAGTTTTATGGAACATAGCGATGAAAAGGATGTGGAGCTCTGTGATGAAAAGAGCATGGCACATTGTGATGACATGTGTCATGAAGCATTGTGCTGACAAGCGCATGGAGCATTTTGATGACAAGTGTCATGGAGCATTGTGCAGACAATGGCATGGAGCATTATGATGACAAGGGACAAAGAGCCTTGTGATGAAAATTTCATGGAGCATTGTGGTGAAAAAGATCACAGAGCCTTGTGTTACGAGGGCATGGACCATATTGAGGACAAAGGTCAAGAAGCATTGTGATGACTGGAGTCACGGAGCATTGTGATGACAGGGGTCATGGAGCATTGTGAAGACAATGGCATGGAGCATTGTTATGACAGGGGCATGGAACATTGGTCTGACATGTTTCATGGATTATTGTGATGACAGTGGGCATGGCACATTGTGATGACAATGGCATGGAACATTGTGATGACAAGGTCAAGGAATATTGTGAAGACAGGTGTCAGGGAGCATTGTGATGACATATGTCATTGTCCATTGTGATGACTATGGCATGGAGCATTGTGATACCAAGTGTCATGGAGGATTGTGATGACAAAAGTAATGGAGCATTTTGATGACAAGGGCTTGGAACATTGCGATGACAAGGGTCATGGAGCATTGTGATGACAAGGGCATGGAGCATTCTGATGAAAATGTGCATGGAGCATTGAGATTACAGGGGTTTTGAAGCAATGTGATTACAAGGTTTTGGAGCATTGTGATGAGAAGGCAATGGAGCATTCTGATGACATGCGTCATGGAGCTTTGTGATGACAAGGACATGGAGCATTGTGATTACAGGGGTCTTGGAGCATTGTGATGAAAAGGGAAAGGATCATGGTGATGAAAAATGCATGGGGCCTTGTCATGGCAGGTTTCAAGGAGCATAATGATGACAACTGTCAGGGATCATTGTGATGATAAGTGTATTGAGCATTGAGATGACAAAGATCATGGAGCATTGTGATGAGAAGACCATGGGTAATTGTGATGACCAGCGTCATGGGGCATTGTGATGACAAGTGTTATGGAACATTGTGATCAGAAGGGTTTGGAGCATTGTGATGACAGGGGTCATTGAGCATTTTGATTTCATTGTGATGACAATAGCATGAAATATTATGGTGATGGGCACGGTGCATTGTGATGACAGGGTTCATGGAGCATTGAGATGAAAAGGGGCATGGAGCACTGTGATTACAGGGGTGTTGGAGCATTGTGATGACAAGGGCATGTAGCATTGTGATGAGAAGGCCATGGAGCATTCTGATGACATGCGTCATGGAGCTTTGTGATGACAAGGTCATGCAAAATTGTGATTACAGGGGTCATGGAATATTGTGATGACAGGGGTGAGGGAGTATTGTGATGACTAGTGATGGAACATTGTGATATCAGTGGTGAGAAGGCATTTTGAGGAGAAGTGCATGGAGCATTGTGATGACAAGGTTTATGTAGAATTTTGATGACAAGTATGTGGAGCAATGTGATGAGAAGTGCATGGTGCATTGTGATGACATGGGTTATGGAGCATTGTGCTGACACGCGCATCGAGCATTGTGCTGACACGCACATCAAACATTGTGCTGACAAAGGCATGGAGCATTGTGATGACAAGGGTCACAGAGCATTGTGATAAAAATTTCATGGAGCATTGTGGTGACAAAGGTCACAGAGCTTTGTGTGACAAGGTCATGCACCATTGTGATGACAAATGTCATGAAGCATTGTGATGACTGGAGTCACGGAGCATTGTGATAACAGGGGTCTTGGAGCATTGTGATGGCAAGGGAATGGATCATTGTGATGAAAAAGGCATTGAGCCTTGTCATGACAGTGTTCAAGTTGTATACTGATGACAAGTGTCAGCGAGCATTGTGATGCCAAGTGTATTGAGCATTGTGGTGAGAAAGGTCATGGATTATTGTGATGAGAAGACCTTGCATAATTGTGATGACAAGCGTCATGGGGCATGTGATGACAAGTGTTATGGAACATTGTGATCAGAAGGTTGTGGAGCATTGTGATGACAGAGGACATGGAGCATTGTGATTTCATTGTGATGACAATAGCATGGATCTTTATTATGATGGGCATTGTGCATTGTGATGACAGTGTTCATGGAGCATTGAGATGAAAAGTGGCATGGAGAATTGTGATTACAGAGGTCTTGGAGCATTGTGATGACAAAGGTCATGGAGCCTTGTGATGACGAGGCTGTGGAACATTGTGATGGCAGTGGTCATGGAGCATTGTTATGACAGGTGTAATGGAGCATTGTGATCACAAGGGCATGGAGCAATGAGATGAGAGATTTCATTGAACATTGTGATGACAATGGCATGGAGAATTGTGATGCCAAGGGTCATGGAGATTTGTGATGACAAATGTCATGGGGCATTTTGATGAAAAGGGCGTGGTGCATTGTGATGAGAAGGGCAGGGAGCATTGTGATGACAGGGTCATGGAGCAATTTGAATAAAATGGTCATGGAATATTTTGATGACAGGTGTTATGGAACTTTGTGATGTCATGGGTCATGAATCATTGAATGAAATGGGTCATGGAGCATTTTGTGACGGTGCTCATGGAACATTGTGATGACAGGGGTGAGCGAGTAATGTGATGACTAGTGATAGAACATTGTGATATATGTGGTGAGAGAGCATTTTGATGAGAAGTGAATGGAGCATTGTGATGACAAGTTTTATGGCCATAGCGATGAAAAGAATGTGGAGCATTGTGATGAAAAGAGCATGGCACATTGTGAGGACATGTGTCATGGAGCATTGTGCTGACAAGCGCATGGAGCATTTTGATGACAAGTGACATGGAGCTTTGTGCTGACAAATGCATGGAGCATTGTGATGACAAGGGAAACAGAGCATTGTGATGAAAATTTCATGGAGCATTGTGGTGACAAAGATCACAGAGCCTTGTGTGACGAGGGCATGGAGTATTGTGATGAGAAATGTTATGAATCATTGTGATGACTGGAGTCACGGAGCATTGTGATGACAGGGGTCATGGAGCATTGTGATGACAAGGGAATGGAGCAATGTGATGACAGGGGCATGGAACATTGGTCTGACAAGTTTCATGGATTTTTGTGATGACAGTGGGCATGGAGCATTGAGATGACAAGGGCATGGAGCACTGTGGTGACAAAGGTCACAGAGCCTTGTGTGACGAGGGCATGGACGACTGTGAGGACAAAGATCATGAAGCATTGTGATGAATGGAGTCACGGAGCATTGTGATGACAGGGGTCATGGAGCATTGTGATGACAAGGGCATGGAGCATTGTGATGACAGGGTCATGGAACATTGGTCTGACATGTTTCATGGATTATTGTGATGACAGTGGGCATGGCGCATTGTGATGACAAGGGCATGGAACATTGTGATGACAATGACATGGAGTATTATGAAGACAGGTGTCAGGGAGCATTGTGATGACATATGTCATTGTCCATTGTGATGACAATGGCATGGAGCATTGTGATACCAAGTGTCATGGAGGAATGTGATGACAAAGGTAATGGAGCATTTTGATAACAAGGGCTTGGAACATTGCGATGACAAGGGTCATGGAGCATTGTGATGAAAAGGGCATGGAGCATTCTGATGAAAAGGTGCATGGAGCCTTGAGATTACAGGGGTTTTGAAGCAATGTGATGACAAGGTCATGGAGCATTGTGATGAGAAGGCAAAGGAGCATTCTGATGACATGCGTCATGGAGATTTTTGATGACAAGGACATGGAGCATTGTGATTACAGGGGTCTTGGAGAATTGTGATGACAAGGGCATAGATCATTGTGATGAAAAATGCATGGAGGCTTGTCATGACTCTGTTCAAGGAGCATACTGATGACAACTGTCAGGGAGCATTACGATGATAAGTGTATTGAGCATTGTGATGACAAAGATCATGGAGCATTGTGATGAGAAGACCATGGATAATTGTGATGACCAGCGTCATGGGGCATTGTGATGACAAGTGTTATGGAACATTGGGATCAGAAGGGTTTGGTGCATTGTGATGACAGAGGTCATTGAGCATTTTGATTTCATTGTGATGACAATAGCATGAAATATTATGGTGATGGGCACGGTGCATTCTGATGACAGGGTTCATGGAGCATTGAGATGAAAAGGGGCATGGAGCATTGTGATTACAGAGGTGTTGGAGCATTGTGATGACAAGGGCATGGAGCATTGTGATGAGAAGGCCATGGAGCATTCGGATGACATGCGTCATGGAGCTTTGTGATGACAAGGGCACGGAGAATTGTGATTACAGGGGTCATGGAATATTGTGATGACAGGGGTGAGGGAGTATTGTGATGACTAGTGATGGAACATTGTGATATCAGTGGTGAGAAAGCATTTTGAGGAGCAGTGCATGGAGCATTGTGATGACAAGGTTAATGGAGCATTTTGATGACAAGGATGTGGAGCATTGTGATGACAAGTGCATGGTGCATTGTGATGACATGGGTTATGGAGCATTTTGCTGACACACGCATCGAGCATTGTGATGACAAGGGACATGGAGCATTGTGCTGACAAAGGCATGGAGCTTTGCGATGACTAGGGTCACAGAGCATTGTGATAAAAATTTCATGGAGCATTGTGGTGACAAACGTCACAGAGCTTTGTGTGACGAGGTCATGGACCACTGTGATGACAAATGTCATGAAGCATTGTGATGACTGGAGTCACGGAGCATTGTGATAACAGGTGTCTTGGTGCATTGTGATGAAAAGGGAATGGATCATTGTGATGAAAAAGGCATGGAGTCTTGTCATGACAATGTTCAAGGAGCATACTGATGACAAGTGTCAGCGAGCATTGTGATGCCAAGTGTATTGAGCATTGTGGTGACAAAGGTCATGGAGCATTGTGATGAGAAGAGCTTGCATAATTGTGATGACGAGTGTCATGAGGCATGGGATGACAAGTGTTATGGAACATTGTGATCAGAAGGGTTTGGAGCATTGTGATGACAGAGGACATGGAGAATTTTGATTTCATTGTGATGACAATAGCATGAATCATTAAGATGATGGGCATGGTGCATTGTGATGAAAGTGTTCATGGAGCATTGAGATGAAAAGTGGCATGGAGAATTGTGATTACATAGGTCTTGGAGCATTGTGATCACAAGGGACATGGAGCCTTGTGATGACAAGGCCGCGGAACACTGTGATGGCAGGGGTCATGGAGCATTGTTATGACAGGTGTAATGGAACATTGTGATGACAAGGGCATGGAGCAATTTGATGAGAGATTTCATTGAGCATTGTGATGACAATGGCATGGAGCATTGTGATGCCAACGGTCATGGAGGTTTGTGATGACAAATGTCATGGGGCATTTTGATGACAAGGGAGTGGTGCATTGTGATGAGAAGTGCAGGGAGCATTGTGATGACAGGGTTATGGTTCAGTTTGAATAAAAGGGTCATGGAATATTTTGATGACAGGGGTTATGGAACATTGTGATGTCACCGGTCATGAAGCATTGTGATGAAATGGGTCATGGAGCATTTTGTGACAGGGGTTATGGAACTTTGTGATGTCAGGGGTCATGGAACATTGTGATGATAAGGGCATGTATCACTGTGATGACAGTGGTCATGGAACATTGTGATGACAGGGGTGAGCGTGTATTGTGATGACTAGTGATGGAACATTGTGATATATGTGGTGAGAGAGCATTTTGTTGAGAAATGCATGGAGCATTGTGATGACAAGTTTTATGGAGCATAGCGATGAAAAGGATGTGGAGCATTGTGATGAAAAGAGCATGGCACACTGTGATGACATGTGTCATGGAGCATTGTGCTGACAAGCGCATGGAGCATTTTGATGACAAGTGTCATGGAGCATTGTGCTGACAAAGGCATGGAGCATTGTGATGACAAGGGACACAGAGCATTGTGATGAAAATTTCATGGAGCATTGTGGTGACAAAGATCACAGAGCCTTGTGTGACGAGGGAATGGACCATTGTGATGAGAAAGGTCATGAATCATTGTGATGAGTGGAGTCAAGGAACACGGTGATGACAGGGGTCATAGAGCATTGTGATGACAAGGGCATGGAGCAATGTGATGACAGGGTCATGGAACATTGGTCTGACAATTTTCATGGATTATTGTGATGACAGTGGGCATGGAGCATTGAGATGACAAGGGCATGGAGCATTGTGGGGAAAAAGGTAACAGAGCCTTTTGTGACGAGGGCATGGACTATTGTGTGAACAAATGTCATGAAGCATTGTGATGACTGGAGTCACGGAGTTTTGTGATGACATGGGTCATGGAGCATTGTGATGACAAGGGCATGGAACATTTTCATGACAGGAGCATGGAAGATTGGTTTGACATGTTTCATGTATTATTGTGATGACATTGGGCATGGCGCAATGTGATGACAAGGTCATGGAGTATTGTGAAGACAGGTGTCAGGGAGCATAGTGATGACATATGTCATTGTCCATTGTGATGACAATGGCATGGAGCATTGTGATACCAATTGTCATGGAGGAATGTGACGACAAATAATGGAGCATTTTGATGACAAGGGCTTGGGACATTGCGATGACAAGTGTCATGGAGCAAATTGAATAAAATGGTCATGGAATATTTTGATGACAGGGGTTATGGAACTTTGTGATGACAAGGGCATGGAACATTCTGATGAAAAGGTGCATGGAGTATTGAGTTTACAGGGGTTTTGAAGCAATATGATGACAAGGGCATGGAGCATTGTGATGAGAAGGCAATGGAGCAATCTGATGACATGCTTCATGGAGCTTTGTGATGACAAGAACATGGAGCATTGTGATTACAGGGGTCTTGGAGCATTGTGATCAAAAGGGAATGGATCATTGTGATGAAAAATGCATGGAGCCTTGTCATGACAGGGTTCAAGGAGCATACTGATGACAACTGTCAGGGAGCATTGTGATGATAAGTGTATTGAGCATTGTGATGACAAAGATCATGGAGCATTGTGATGAGAAGACCATGGATAATTGTGATGACCAGCGTCGTGGGGCATTGTGATGACAAGTGTTATGGAACATTGTATTCCGAAGGGTTTGGTGCGTTGTGATGACAGAGGTCATTGAGCATTTTGATTTCATTGTCATGACAATAGCATGAAATATTATGGTGATGGGCACGGTGCATTGTGATGACACGGTTCATGGAGCATTGAGATGAAAAGTGCCATGGAGAATTGTGATTACAGAGGTCTTGGAGGATTGTGATGACAAGGGTCATGGAGCCTTGTGATGACAAGTCCATGGAACTTTGTGATGGCAGGGGTCATGGAGCATTGTTATGACAGGTGTAATGGAGCATTGTGATGACAAGGGCATGGAGCAATGTGATGAGAGATTTCATTGAGCATTGTGATGACAATGGCATGGAGCATTGTGATGCCAAGGGTCATGGAGCTTTGTGATGACAAATGTCATGGGGCATTTTGATTACAAGTGCGTGGTGCATTGTGATGAGAAGGGCAGGGAGCATTGTGATGACAGGGTCATGGAGCAATTTGAATAAAAGTGTAATGGAATATTTTGATGACAGGGGTTATGGAACATTGTGATGTCAGGTGTCATGAAGCATTGTGATGAAATGGGTCATGGAGCATTTGGTGACAGGGGTTATGGAACATTGTGATGTCAGGGGTCATGGAGCATTGTGATGATAAGGGCATGTAGCACTGTGATGACAGCGGTCATGGGACATTGTGATGACAGGGGTGAGCGAGTATTGTGATGACTAATGATGGAACATTGTGATATATGTGGTGAGAGAGCATTTTGATGAGAAGTGCATGGAGCATTGTGATGACAAGTTTTATGGAGCATAGCAATGAAAAGGATGTGGAGCATTGTGATGAAAAGAGCATGGCACATTGTGATGACATGTGTCATGGAGCATTGTGCTGACAAGTGCATGGAGCATTTGGATGACAAGTGTCATGGAGCATTGTGCTGACAAAGGCATTGAGCATTGTGATGCCAAGGGACACACAACATTGTGATGAAAATTACATGGAGCATTGTGGTGACAAAGATCACAGAGCCTTGTGTGATGAGGGCATGGACCATTGTGATGAGAAAGGTCATGAATCATTGTGATGACTGGAGTCACGGAGCATTGTGATGACAGGGGCATGGAACATTGGTCTGACATGTTTCATGTATTATTGTGATGACAGTGGGCATGGCGCATTGTGATGACAAGGGCATGGAACACAGTGATGACAAGGTCATGGAGTATTGTGAAGACAGGTGTCAGGGAGCTTTGTGATGACATATGTCATTGTCCATTGTGATGACAATGGCATGGAGCATTGTGATACCAAGTGTCATGGAGGATTGTGATGACAAAGGTAATGGAGCATTTTGATGGCAAGGGCTTGGAACATTGCGATGACAAGGGTCATGGAGCATTCTGACATAAGATATCACTTATGAAGGAAATGTAAACATGGGTACACATGAACTGAATTAGTAAAGAGAACAGAGTCTCACATATAGAAAACATACGTATGCCTGCTTACGGGGAAAGGAGAGGTGGGTTGATGCATAACACCAGAGTTTGATATTAGCAGAGGTACCATTCCATGATCCAAATACAGAATAGACAAGACCTACTCCTTCCTCAGTGAACGGGACTCAACACCCCTATTCTCTGCAGAGGAATATATCTGACTAGTAAGAATCTTAAAAACTATGTATTGATATGTCTCCGTAAGGGAATCAACTGTGTCTAGACTGGCATAAACATGGCAGTGAAAATCAGCTCAAACCCACCATAAAAAGGAATTTAAAAACAAAACAAAAAAACAGGGAAATTCTTTACAATTCCTTCAGGGGCTCTGATGAAACCTGGAATGACCCTATCTACAACAACAGCTGCATGTGGCATAAGGCTGGACACTTGGGACTGAGAGGATTGGTGAGATTCGGTGACCAAATGCAGACCATTTAAAGCAATAATGTGTGGCACACATTCCTAGGGTCCCAACTCTCCAGGTTGAACGGAATATTACTACAGCTATAACATGTACGGGAAACCTAAAGAATGGACACACTGTGAATACGAAATGTTTCTAAAACTCAAATAATAGTCCCTCTCCTGGTGCTCCAGTTTGAATTTCCAACTTGTATACTATCAATCTAGAAACTTTGAGAGACAGCCCCTTTAAACTCCTGTTTCACTCTGCTTGCCAATTTGGCAGAGGATGAAAGGGAAGAGGGAGAACCAATGAGAGAGTAGCTCTTAGGCATTTGGACGGGCACATGTCACTCCTATTTCGCGGCAGGAAGAAGAATTAACCAAAGTCTCAGCCACCCGGCGGAAACCAGTATAGGTCCAGAACCAAAATTTTGGACTTGCGGTCAGCTCACAAAAAACTAGTTGAATAATGGAGCTCAGTGGCACAGCAATTCATATACTGGCAGAGTAATAAAGGAAAACTATCGTCCAAAAATCTGTTGAGGGAAGGAAACGAGGCAGACTTGAAAGCGAGCAAGATAAGCAGGAAACAGATTTCAACAGGTACATTGGAATAGCCTTTGAAGCACATGAAGAGGGGCACAACTTCGACAATGATGCACTTGGCCAAAAAGGGCGTATGCATTTTCTCCTGAATATATTCAGGAGAAAACGCATACGTGCTTTTTGGCCAAGGAAGCAAGCGGGCAATGCAAATCTGCACTACAAAGAAGTGTCAATTCCCACCAGTCAAAGGGTCATCCACAAAATGTATAAAAACCAGAAAGGCAAGACAGGCCCTGGAGAACAGGGAGCCTAATTATGCTGATGGGCAGGATGTAATTTGCCAACTGCCTCTCTGCAGGAGTGCATTGTGTTCCCTAAAACAAGTAAACAACAGAGGTACAGAGCCAAGGGCACTTCCAGTCTAGGGAATATACCTTGGGAAAACTGAAAATCAATAAAACAGAGCCACCCCAAAATTTAGGGCTGCACTGCTTACAAGAAACTCAACTTGGGTACACATTAAGTATCCCAGGAAAGACAAAAATGGTTCAAGAAATTGTGTTACTTACGTATGATGGAATATCCCTCAGCCTTGAAATCAATGTCCTAAGGCCAGTAGCAGCAAAATGAGAGGATTCAGGTACGATGATTCTAAGTGAAATAAGTCACAGAGAAAAAGAAACTTAGCATAAGATATCACTTATGAAGGTCCTGTAAACATGGCTATACAAGAACTGAGTTAGGAAAGAGCACAGAGCCTCACATTTAGAAAACACCCTTGTGCCGGCTTAAGGGGGAAGGAGAGGTGGGGTGATGCATAAAACCAGAGTTTGATATTAGTACAGGTACCGTTCCAAAAACCAACTACGGAATAGACAAGACCTATACCTTCCTCAGTGAATGGGACGCAAAACCCAATATTTCCCGCGGAGGAATATATCTGACTAGTAAGAATCTTAAAACCTATGTATTGATATGTCACCATAAGGGAATCAGGTGTGTCTAGCCTGGCATAAACAAGGCAGTAAGAATCAGTTCAAACCCACTATAAAAAGAATTTCGAAAACAAAACAAAAAAACAGGGAAATTCTTTACAATTCCTTAAGGGGCTCTGATGAAACCTGGAATGACCCTATCTACAACGACAGCTGGATGTGGCATAAGGCTGGACACTTGGGACTGAGAGGATTGGAGAGATTCGGTGAGAAAATGTAGACCATTTAAAGCAATAATGCGTGGCACACATTCCAAGGTCCCCACTCTCCAGGTTGAAGGGAATATTACTACAGCTATAACATGTACGGGAAAACTAGAGAATGGACACACTGTGAATACGAAAGGTTTCTAAAACTCAACTAATAGTCCGTCTCCTGGTGCTCCGGTTTGAATTTCCAACTGCTTTACTATCAATCTCCCAAATTGCAGAGACAGCCCCTTTATCCTCCTGGTTCGAAAAGGTTGCTAATTTGGCAGAGGATGAAATGGAAGAGAGAGAACAAATGAGAGAGTAGCTGTTAGGCATTTGGACGGGCACATGTCACTCTAATTTCCCGGCAGGAAGAAGAATTAACCAAAGTCTCAGCCACCCGCCGGGAATCAGTATAGGTCGTGAACCAACATTTGGGACTTGCGGTAAGCTCACAAAAAACGAGTTGAAAAATGGAGCTCAAGGGCACAGCAATTCACAAACTGGCAGAGTAATAAAGGACAAATATCGTCGAAAAATCTGTTGAGGGAATGCAACGAGGCGACCTTGAAAGCGAGCCAGAATAGCAGGAAACAGATTTCAAGAGGTACATTGGAATTGCATTTAAAGCACAGGAAGAGGGGCACAACTTCGACAATGATGTGCTGGCTAAAAAGGGCGTATGCGTTTTCTCCTGAATATATTCAGGAGAAAACGCATACGCCCTTTTTGGCCAAGCAAGCAAGCGGGCAATGTAAATCTGCACTACATAGAAGTGTCACTTCTCACCGGTCAAAAGGGACATCCGCAAAATGTGTAAAAGCAAAAAGGCAAGACAGACCCTGGAGAACAGGGAGCCTAGTTATGCTGATGGGCAGGATGTAAATTGACAACTGCCTCTCTGGAGGAGTGCATTGTGTTCCCTAAAACAAGTAATCAACAGAGCTACAGAGCCAAGGGCACTTCCAGTCTAGGGAATATACCTTGGGAAAACTGAAAATCAATAAGAGAGAGCCACACAAAAATTTAGGGCTGCACTGCTAACAAGAACCTCAACTTGGGTACAACTTAAATATTCCAGGAAAGACATAAATGGTTCAAGAAATTGTGTTACTTATGTAAGATGGAATATCCCTCAGCCATGAAATAAATGTCATAAAGCCAGTAGCAGCAAAATGAGTGGATTCAGGTACGATGATTCTAAGTGAAATAAGTCACAGAGAAAAAGAAACATAACATAAGATATCACTTATGAAGGTCCAGTAAACGTGGCTACACAAGAACTGAGTTAGGAAAGAGAACAGAGTCTCACATTTAGAAAACACACTTGTGCCTGCCTAAGGGGGAAGGAGAGGTGGGGTGATGCATAAAACCAGAGTTTGATATTAGTACTGGTACCGGTCCAAAAACCAAATATGGAATAGACAACATATACACCTTCCTCAGTGAAAGGGACTCAAAACCAATATTTCCCGCTGAGGAATATAACTGACTAGTAAGAAACTTAAAACCTATGTATTGATATGTCCCCATAAGGGAATCAAGTGTGTCTAGACTGGCATAAGCATGGCAGTGAGAATCAGCTCAAACCCACTATAAAAAGGAATTTCGAAAACAAAACAAAAAAACAGGGTAATTATTTACAATTCCTTCAGGGGCTCTGATGAAACCTGGAATGACCCTATCTACAATGACAGCTGGATGTGGCATAAGCCTGGACACTTGGGACTGAGAGGATTGGTGAGATTCGGTGACCAAATGCAGACCATTTAAAGCAATAATGTGTGGCACACATTCCAAGGGTCCCAACTCTCCAGGTTGAATGGAATATAACTACAGGTATAACATGTACGGGAAACCTAAAGAATGGACACAATGTGAAAACGAAATGTTTCTAAAACTCAACTAATAGTCCCTCTCCTGGTGCTCCGGTTTGACTTTCCAACTGCTTTACTATCAATCTCCCAAATTGCAGAGGAAGCTCCTTTATCATCCTGGTTCGCACAGGTTGCTAAATTGGCAGAGGATGAAAGGGAAGAGGGAGAACCAATGAGAGAGTAGCTGTTAGGCATTTGGACGGGCACAAGTCACACTAATTTCCCGGCGGGAAGAAGAATTAACCAAAGGCTAAGGCACACGCCGGGAACCAGTATAGGTCCTGAACCAACGTTTGGGACTTGCGGTCAGCTCACAAAAAACGAGTTGAAAAATGGATCTCAGGTGCATAGCAATTCACAAACTGGCAGAGTAATAAAGGACAACTATCGTCCAAAAATCTATTCAGGGAAGGCACCGTGGCGACCTTGAAAGCGAGCCAGAATAGCAGGAAACAGATTTCAACAGGTACATTGGAATTGCATTTAAAGCACAGGAAGAGGGGAACAACTTCGACAATGATGCACTTGGCAAAAAAGGGCGTATGCGTTTTATCCTGAATATATTCAGGAGAAAACCAATACGCCCATTTTGGACAAGCAAGCAAGCAGGCAATGCAAATCTGCACTACAAAGAAGTGTCACTTCCCACCGGTCAAAAGGGACATCCGCAAAATATGTAAAACCTAAAAGGCAAGACAGGCCCTGGAGAAGAGGGAGCCTAGTTAAGCTGATGGGCAGGATGTAAATTGACAACTGCCTCGCTGGAGGAGTGCATTGTGTTCCCTAAAACAAGTAATCAACAGAGATCCAGAGCCAAGGGCACTTCCAGTCTAGGGAATATACCTTGGGAACACTGAAAATCAATAATACACAGCCACCCCAAAATTTAGGGCTGCACTGCTTACAAGAACCTCAACTTGGGGACACCTGAAATATCCCAGGAAAGACAAAAATGGTTCAAGAAATTCTGTTACTTACGTAAGATGGAATATCCCTCAGCCATGAAGTCAATGTCATAAGGCCAGTAGCAGCAAAATGAGTGGATTCAGGTACGATGATTCTAAGTGAATTAAGTCACAGAGAAAAAGAAACTTATCATAAGATATCACTTATGAATGTCCTGTAAACATGGATACACATGAACTGAGTTAGGAAAGAGAACAGAGTCTCACAGTTAGAAAACACTCTTATGCCTGCTTAAGGGGGAAGGAGTGGTCGGGTGATGCATAAAACCAGAGTTCCATATTAGTACAGGTACCGGTCCAAAAACCAAATATGGAATAGACAAGACCTACACCATCCACAGTGAAAGGGACTCAAAACCCAATATTTCCCGTCGAGGAATATATCTGACTAGTGAGAATCTTAATACCTATGTATTGATATGTCTCTGTAAGGGAATCAAGTGTGTCTAGACTGTCATAAACATGGCAGTGAGAATCAGCTCAAACCCACTATAAAATGGAATTTCAAAAACAAAACAAAAAACAGGGAAATTCTTTACAATTCCTACAGGGGATCTGATGAAACCTGGAATGACCCTATCTACAACGACAGCTGGATGTTGCATAAGGCTGGTCACTTGGGACTGAGAGGATTGGAGAGATTCGGTGAGCAAATGTAGACCATTTAAAGCAATAATGTGTGGCACACATTCTGACCATTTAAAGCAATAATGCGTGGCACAAATTCCAAGGTCCCAACTCTCTAGGTTGAAGGGAATATTACTACAGCGATGACATGTACGGGAAAACTAGACAATGGACACACTGTGAATACGAAAGGTTTCTAAAACTCAACTAATAGTCCGTCTCCTGGTGCTCCGGTTTGAATTTCCAACTGCTTTACTATCAATCTCCCAAATTGCAGAGACAGCCCCTTTATCCTCCTGTTTCGCAAAGGTTGCTAATTTGGCAGAGGATGAAAGGGAAGAGAGAGAACCAATGAGAGAGTAGCTGTTAGGCATTTGGACGGGCACATGTCACTCTAATTTCCCGGCAGGAAGAAGAATTAACCAAAGTCTCAGCCACCCACAGGGAATCAGTATAGGTCCTGAACCAACATTTGGGACTTGCGGTCAGCTCACAAAAAACGAGTTGAAAAATGGATCTCAGGTGCATAGCAATTCAGAAACTGGGAGAGAAATAAAGGACAAATATCGTACAAAAATCTGTTGAGGGAAGGCATTGAGGCAACCTTTAAAGCGAGCCAGAATAGTAGGATACAGATTTCAAG
>NW_027640799.1:0-30000 GCF_949752795.1 Hyperoodon ampullatus | reverse complement strand
TGTTGAGGGAAGGCAACGAGGCGGACTTGAAAGCGAGGCAGAATAGCAGGAAACAGATTTCAAGAGGTAAGTTTGAATCGCCTTTAAAGCACAGGAAGAGGGGCACAATTTCGACAATGATGCACTTGGCCAAAAAGGGCGTATGCGTTTTCTCCTGAATGTATTCAAGAGAAAATGCATACGCCCTTTTTGGCCTAGCAAGCAAGCGGGCAATGCAAATCTGCAGTACAAAGATGTATCACTTCCAACCGGTCAAAAGGGACATCCACAAAATGTGTAAAAACCAGAAAGACAAGACAGGCCCTGGAGAACAGGGAGCCTTGTTATGCTGATGGGCGGGATGTAAATTGCCAACTGCCTCTCTGGAGGAGTGCATTGTGTTCCCTAAAACAAGTAAAGAACAGAGCTACAGAGCCAAGGGCACTTCCAGTCTAGGGAATATACCTTGGGAAAACTGAAAATCAATAAGACAGTGCCACCCCAAAATTTAGGGCTGCACTGCTTACAAGGACCTCAAATTGGGAACACCTTAAATATCCCAGGAAATATAAAAATGGTTCAAAATATTGTGGTACTTACGTATGGTGGAATATCCCTCAGCCATGAAATCAATGTCATAAGACCAGTAGCAGCTAAATGGGTGGATTCAGGTACGATGATTCTAAGTGAAATAAGTCACACAGAAAAAGAAACTTATCATAAGATATCACTTATGAAGATCCTGTAAACATGGCTACACTTGAACTGAGTTAGGAAAGAGAACAGTGTCTCACATTTAGAAAACACTCTTATGCCTGCTTAAGGGGGAAGGAGAGGTGGGGTGATGCATAAAACCAGAGTTTGATATAAGCACAGGTATCGTTCCAAAAACCAACTATGGAATAGACAAGACCTACACGTTCCTCAGTGAAAGGGACTCAAAGCCCCATATTTCCCGCAGAGGAATATATCTGACTAGTAAGAATCTTAAAACCTATGTATTGATATGTCTCCGTAAGGGAATCAAGTGTGTCTAGTCTGGCATAAACATGGCAGCGAGAATCAGCTCAAATCCACTATAAAAAGGAATTGCAAAAACAAAACAAAAAAACTGGGAAATTCTTTACAATTCCTTCAGGGTCTCTGATGAAACCTGGAATGACCCTATCTACAACGACAGCTGGATGTGGCATAAGGCTGGACACTTGGGACTGAGAGGATTGGTGAGATTGGGTGAGCAAACGCAGACCTTTTAAAGCAATAATGCATGGCACCCATTCCATGGGTGCCTACTCTCAAGGTTGAAGGGAATATTACTACAGTTATAACATGTACGGGAAACCTAGAGAACGGACACACTGTGAATACGAAAGTTTTCTAAAACTCAACGAATAGGCCCTCTCCTGGTGCTCCGGTTTGACATTCCATCTGCTTTACCATTAATTTCCCAACTTGGAGAGACAGCCCCTTTAACTTCCTCGTCCTCACACGTTTCCAATTTGGCAGTGGATGAAAGGGAAGAGGGAGAACCAATGAGAGAGTAGCTGTTAGGCATTTGGACGGGCACATATCACTGTAATTTCCCGGCAGGAAGAAGAATTAACCAAAGTCTCAGCCACCCACCGGGAACCAGCATAGGTCCTGAACCAAAATTTTGGATTTGCGGTCAGCTCACAAAAAACGAGTTGAAAAATTGAGCTCACGGGCACAGCAATTCACAAACTGACCGAGTAATAAAGGACAACTATCGTGCAAAAATCTGTTAAGGGAAGGCAACGAGGCGGACTTGAAAGCGAGGCCGAATAGCAGGAAACAGATTTCAAGATGTACGTTGGAATCGCATTTAAAGCACAGGAAGAGGGGCACAACTTTGACAATGATGCACTTGGCCAAAAAGGGCGTATGTGTTTTCTCCTGAATATATTCAGGAGAAAACGCATACGCCCTTTTTGGCCAAGCAAGCAAGCGGTCAATGGAAATCTGCACTACAAAGAAGTATCACTTCCCACAGGTCATAAGGGAAATCCACGAAATGTGTAAAAACCAGTAATGCAAGACAAGCCCTGGAGAACTGGGAGCCTTGTTATGCAGATGGGCGAGATGTAAATTGACAACTGCCTCTCTGGAGGAGTGCATTGTGTTCCCTAAAACAAGTAAACAACAGAGCTACAGAGCCAAGGGCACTTCCAGTCTAGGGAATATACCTCGGGAAAACTGAAAATCAATAAGACAGAGCCACCCCAAAATTTAGGGCTGCACTGCTTACAAGGACCTCAACTTGGGTACAATTTAAATATACCAGGAACTATAAATTGTTCAAAAAATTGTGGTACTTACGTACGATGGAATATACCTCAGCCAGGAAATAAATGCCATAAGACCAGTAGCAGCAAAATGGGTGGATTCAGGTACGATGATTCTAAGTGAAATAAGTCACACAGAAAAAGAAACTTATCATAAGATATCACTTATGAAGATCCTGTAAACATGGCTACACTTGAACTGAGTTAGGAAAGAGAACAGTGTCTCACATTTAGAAAACATTCTTATGCCTGCTTAAGGGGGAAGGAGAGGTGGGGTGATGCATAAAACCAGAGTTTGATATAAGCACAGGTACCGTTCCAAAAACCAACTATGGAATAGACAAGACCTACACCTTCCTCAGTGAAAGGGACTCAAAACCCCATATTTCCCGCAGAGGAATATATCTGACTAGTAAGAATCTTAAAACCTATGTATTGATATGTCTCCATAAGGGAATCAAGTGTGTCTAGACTGGCATAAACATGGCAGCGAGAATCACCTCAAACCCACTATAAAAAGGAATTTCAAAAACAAAACAAAAAACTGGGAAATTCTTTACAATTCCTTCATGGTCTCTGATGAAACCTGGAATGACCCTATCTACAATGACAGCTGGATGTGGCATAAGGAGGGTCACTTGGGACTGAGACGATTGGTGAGATTGTGTGAGCAAATGCAGACCCTTTAAAGCACAAATGCCTGGCACCCATTCCATGGGTCCCAACTCTCCAGGTTGAAGGGAATATTACTACAGCTATAACATGTACGGGAACCCTAGAGAACGGACACACGGTGAATACGAAAGGTTTCTAAAACTCAACGAATAGTCTCTCTCCTGGTGGTCCGGCTTGACTTTCCATCTGCTTTACTATCAATGTCCCAACTTGGAGAGACAGCCCCTTTAACCTCCTGGTTCGCACAGGATGCCAATTTGGCAGAGGATGAAAGGGAAGAGGGAGAACCAATGAGAGAGTAGCTGTTAGGCATTTGGACGGGCACGTATCACTGTAATTTCTCGGCAGGAAGAAGAATTAACCAAAGTCTCAGCCCCCCACCGGGAACCAGTATAGGTCCTGAACCAAAATTTTGGACTTGCCGTCAGCTCACAAAAAACGAGTTGAAAAATGGAGCTCAGGGGCACAGCAATTCACAAACTGGCTGAGTAATAAAGGACAACTATCGTGCAAAAATCTGTTGAGGGAAGGCAACGAGGCGGACTTGAAAGCGAGGCAGAATAGCAGGAAACAGATTTCAAGAGGTAAGTTTGAATGGCCTTTAAAGCACAGGAAGAGGGGCACAACTTCGAACATGATGCACTTGGCCAAATAGGTCGTATGCATTTTCTCCTGAATGTATTCAAGAGAAAATGCATACGCCCTTTTTGGCCTAGCAAGCAAGCGGGCAATGCAAATCTGCAGTACAAAGAAGTATCACTTCCCACCGGTCAAAAGGGACATCCACAAAATGTGTAAAAACCAGAAAGGCAAGACAGGCCCTGGAGAACAGGGAGCCTTGTTATGCTGATGGGCGGGATGTAAATTGCCAACTGCCTCTCTGGAGGAGTGCATTGTGTTCCCTAAAACAAGTAAAGAACAAAGCTACAGAGCCAAGGGCACTTCCAGTCTAGGGAATATACCTTGGGAAAACTGAAAATCAAGAAGACAGTGCCACACCAAAATTTAGGGCTGCACTGCTTACAAGGACCTCAACTTGGTTACACCTTAAATATCCCAGGAAATATAAAAATGGTTCAAAATATTGTGGTACTTACGTATGGTGGAATATCCCTCAGCCATGAAATCAATGTCATAAGACCAGTAGCAGCTAAATGGGTGGATTCAGGTACGATGATTCTAAGTGAAATAAGTCACACAGAAAAAGAAACTTATCATAAGATATCACTTATGAAGATCCTGTAAACATGGCTACACTTGAACTGAGTTAGGAAAGAGAACAGTGTCTCACATTTAGAAAACACTCTTATGCCTGCTTAAGGGGGAAGGAGAGGTGGGGTGATGCATAAAACCAGAGTTTGATATAAGCACAGGTATCGTTCCAAAAACCAACTATGGAATAGACAAGACCTACACCTTCCTCAGTGAAAGGGACTCAAAGCCCCATATTTCCCGCAGAGGAATATATCTGACTAGTAAGAATCTTAAAACCTCTGTATTGATATGTCTCCGTAAGGGAATCAAGTGTGTCTAGACTGGCATAAACATGGCAGCGAGAATCAGCTCAAACCCACTATAAAAAGGAATTTCAAAAACAAAACAAAAAAACTGGGAAATTCTTTACAATTCCTTCAGGGTCTCTGATGAAACCTGGAAAGACCCTATGTACAACGATAGCTGGATGTGGCATAAGGCTGGACACTTGAGACTCAGAGGATTGGTGAGATTGGGTGAGCAAATGCAGACCTTTTAAAGCAATAATGAATGGCACCCATTCCATGGGTGCCTACTCTCAAGGTTGAAGGGAATATTACTACAGTTATAACATGTACGGGAAACCTAGAGAACGGACACACTGTGAATACGAAAGGTTTCTAAAACTCAACGAATAGGCCCTCTCCTGGTGCTCCGGTTTGACATTCCATCTGCTTTACCATCAATCTCCCAACTTGGAGAGACAGCCCCTTTAACCTCCTGGTTCACACAGGTTTCCAATTTGGCAGAGGATGAAAGGGAAGAGGGAGAACCAATGAGAGAGTAGCTGTTAGGCATTTGGACGGGCACATATCACTCTAACTTCCCGGCAGGAAGATGAATTAACCAAAGTCTCAGCCACCCACCGGGAACCAGCATAGGTCCTGAACCAAAATATTGGACTTGCGGTCAGCTCACAAAAAACGAGTTGAAAAATGGAGCTCAGGGTCACAGCAATTCACAAACTGGCCGAGTAATAAAGGACAACTATCGTCCAAAAATCTGTTGAGGGAAGGCAACGAGGCGGACTTGAAAGCGAGGCAGAATAGCATGAAACAGATTTCAAGAGGTACGTTGGAATCGCCTTTAAAGCACAGGAAGAGGGGCACAACTTCGACAATGATGCACTTGGCCAAAAAGGGCGTATGCGTTTTCTCCTGAATATATTCAGGAGAAAACGCATACGTCCTTTTTGGCCAAGCAAGCAAGCGGGCAATGCAAATCTGCACTACAAAGAAGTATCACTTCCCACCGGTCAAAAGGGACATCCACAAAATGTGTAAAAATCAGAAAGGCAAGACAGGCCCTGGAGAACAGGGAGCTTTGTGATGCTGATGGGCGGGATGTAAATTGCCAACTGCCTCTCTGGAGGAGTACATTGTGTTCCCTAAAAGAAGTAAAGAACAGAGCTACAGAGCCAAGGGCACTTCCAGTATAGGGAATATACCTTGGAAAACTGAAAATCAATAAGACAGAGCCACCCCAAAATTTAGGGCTGCACTGCTTACAAGGACCTCAACTTGGGTACACCTTAAATATCCCAGGAAATATAAAAATGTTTCAAAAAATTGTGGTACTTGCGTACGATGGAATATCCCTCAGCCATGAAATCAATGTCATAAGACCAGTAGCAGCAAAATGGGTGGATTCAGGTACGATGATTCTAAGTGAAATAAGTCACACAGAAACAGAAACATATCATAAGATATCACTTATGAATGTCCTGTAAACATGGCTACACTAGAACTGAGTTAGGAAAGAGAACAGTGTCTCACATTTAGAAAACACTCTTATGCCTGCTTAAGGGGGAAGGAGAGGTGGGGTGATGCATAAAACCAGAGTTTGATATAAGCACAGGTACCGTTCCAAAAACCAACTATGGAATAGACAAGATTTACACCTTCCTCAGTGAAAGGGACTCAAAACCCCATATTTCCCGCAGAGGAATATATCTGAATAGTAAGAATCTTAAAACCTATGTATTGATATGTCTCCATAAGGGAATCAAGTGTGTCTAGACTGGCATAAACATGGCAGCGAGAATCAGCTCAAACCCACTATAAAAAGGAATTTCAAATACAAAACAAAAAAACTGGGAAATTCTTTACAATTCCTTCAGAGTCTCTGATAAAACCTGGAATGACCCTATCTACAACGGCAGCTGGATGTGGCATAAGGCTGGACACTTGGGAGTGAGAGTATTCGTTAGATTGGGTGAGCAAATGCAGACCCTTTAAAGCAATAATTCATGGCACCCATTCCATAGGTCCCAACTCTCCAGGTTGAAGGGAATATTACTACAGATATAACATGTACGGGAAACCTAGAGATCGGACACACTGTGAATACGAAAGGTTTCTAAAACTCAACGAATAGTCCCTCTCCTGGTGCTCCGGTTTGACTTTCCATCTTCTTTACTATCAATCTCCAAAGTTGGAGACACAGCCCCTTTAACTTCCTCGTCCTCACACGTTTCCAATTTGGCAGAGGATGAAAGGGAAGAGGGAGAACCAATGAGAGAGTAGCTGTTAGGCATTTGGACGGGCATATATCACTGTAATTTCCCGGCAGGAAGAAGAATTAACCAAAGTCTCAGCCCCCCAGCGGGAACCAGAATAGGTCCTGAACCAAAATTTTGGATTTGCGGTCAGCTCACAAAAAACGAGTTGAAAAATTGAGCTCACGGGCACAGCAATTCACAAACTGACCGAGTAATAAAGGACAACTATCGTGCAAAAATCTGTGAAGGGAAGGCAACGAGGCGGACTTGAAAGCGTGGCCGAATAGCAGGAAACAGATTTCAAGAGGTACGTTGGAATCACATTTAAAGCACAGGAAGAGGGGCACAACTTCGACAATGATGCACTTGGCCAAAAAGGGCGTATGTGTTTTCTCCTGAATATATTCAGGAGAAAACGCATACGCCCTTTTTGGCCAAGCAAGCAAGCGGTCAATGGAAATCTGCACTACAAAGAAGTATCACTTCCCACAGGTCATAAGGGAAATCCACAAAATGTGTAAAAACCAGTAATGCAAGACAAGCCCTGGAGAACTGGGAGCCTTGTTATGCTGATGGGCGAGATGTAAATTGACAACTGCCTCTCTGGAGGAGTGCATTCTGTTCCCTAAAACAAGTAAACAACAGAGCTACAGAGCCAAGGGCACTTCCAGTCTAGGGAATATACCTAGGGAAAACTGAAAATCAATAAGACAGAGCCACCCCAAAATTTAGGGCTGCACTGCTTACAAGGACCTCAACTTGGGTACACCTTAAATATCCCAGGAAATATAAAAATGGTTCAAAAAATTGTGGTACTTACGTACGATGGAATATCCCTCAGCCATGAAATCAATGTCATAAGACCAGTAGCAGCAAAATGGGTGGATTCAGGTACGATGATTCTAAGTGAAATAAGTCACACAGAAAAAGAAACTTATCATAAGATATCACTTATGAAGATCCTGTAAACATGGCTACACATGAACTGAGTTAGGAAAGAGAACAGTGTCTCACATTTAGAAAACACTCTTATGCCTGCTTAAGGTGGAAGGAGAGGTGGGGTGATGTATAAAACCACAGTTTGATATAAGCACAGGTACCGTTCCAAAAACCAACTATGGAATAGACAAGACCTACACCTTCCTCAGTGAAAGGGACTCAAAACACCATATTTCCCGCAGAGGAATATATCTGACTAGTAAGAATCTTAAAACCTATGTATTGATATGTCTCCATAAGGGAATCAAGGGTGTCTAGACTGGCATAAACATGGCAGCGAGAATCAGCTTAAACCCACTATTAAAAGGAATTTCAAAAACAAAACAAAAAAACTGGGAAATTCTTTACAATTCCTTCAGGGTCTCTGATGAAACCTGGAATGACCCTATCTACAATGACAGCTGGATGTGGCATAAGGAGGGACACTTCGGACTGAGACGATTGGTGAGATTGGGTGAGCAAATGCAGACCCTTTAAAGCACAAATGCCTGGCACCCATTCCATGGGTCCCAACTCTCCAGGTTGAAGGGAATATTACTACAGCTATAACATGTACGGGAAACCTAGAGAACGGACACACAGTGAATACGAAAGGTTTCTAAAACTCAATGAATAGTCTCTCTCCTGGTGGTCCGGCTTGACTTTCCATCTGCTTTACTATCAATGTCCCAACTTGGAGAGACAGCCCCTTTAACCTCCTGGTTCGCACAGGTTGCCAATTTGGCAGAGGATGAAAGGGAAGAGGGAGAACCAATGAGAGAGTAACTGTTAGGCATTTGGACGGGCACGTATCACTGTAATTTCTTGGCAGGAAGAAAAATTAACCAAAGTCTCAGCCCCCCACCGGGAACCAGTATAGGTCCTGAACCAAAATTTTGGACTTGCCGTCAGCTCACAAAAAACGAGTTGAAAAATGGAGCTCAGGGGCACAGCAATTCACAAACTGGCCGAGTAATAAAGGACAACTATCGTGCAAAAATCTGTTGAGGGAAGGCAACGAGGCGGACTTGAAAGCGAGGCAGAATAGCAGGAAACAGATTTCAAGAGGTAAGTTTGAATCGCCTTTAAAGCACAGGAAGAGGGGCACAATTTCGACAATGATGCCCTTGGCCAATAAGGGCGTATGCGTTTTCTCCTGAATGTATTCAAGAGAAAATGCATATGCCCTTTTTGGCCTAGCAAGCAAGCGGGCAATGCAAATCTGCAGTACAAAGAAGTATCACTTCCCACCGGTCAAAAGGGACATCCACAAAATGTGTAAAAACCAGAAAGGCAAGACAGGCCCTGGAGAACAGGGAGCCTTGTTATGCTGATGGGCGGGATGTAAATTGCCAACTGCCTCTCTGGAGGAGTGCATTGTGTTCCCTAAAACAAGTAAAGAACAAAGCTACAGAGCCAAGGGCACTTCCAGTCTAGGGAATATACCTTGGGAAAACTGAAAATCAATAAGACAGTGCCACCCCACAATTTAGGGCTGCACTGCTTACAAGGACCTCAACTTGGGTACACCTTAAATATCCCAGGAAATATATAAATGGTTCAAAATATTGTGGTACTTACGTATGGTGGAATATCCCTCAGCCATGAAATCAATGTCATAAGACCAGTAGCAGCTAAATGGGTGGATTCAGGTACGATGATTCTAAGTGAAATAAGTCACACAGAAAAAGAAACTTATCATAAGATATCGCTTATGAAGATCCTGTAAACATGGCTACACTTGAACTGAGTTAGGAAAGAGAACAGTGTCTAACATTTAGAAAACACTCTTATGCCTGCTTAAGTGGGAAGGAGAGGTGGGGTGATTCATAAAACCAGAGTTTGATATAAGCACAGGTATCGTTCCAAAAACCAACTATGGAGTAGTCAAGACCTACACCTTCCTCAGTGAAAGGGACTCAAAGCCCCATATTTCCCGCAGAGGAATATATCTGACTAGTAAGAATCTGAAAACCTATGTATTGATATGTCTCCGTAAGGGAATCAAGTGTGTCTAGACTGGCATAAACATGGCAGCGAGAATCAGCTCAAACCCACTATAAAAAGGAATTGCAAAAACAAAACAAAAAAACTGGGAAATTCTTTACAATTCCTTCAGGGTCTCTGATGAAACCTGGAATGACCCTATCTACAATGACAGCTGGATGTGGCATAAGGCTGGACACTTGGGACTGAGAGGATTGGTGAGATTGGGTGAGCAAATGCAGACCTTTTAAAGCAATAATGCATGGCACCCATTCCATTGGTGGCTACTCTCAAGTTTGAAGGGAATATTACTACAGTTATAACATGTACGGGAAACCTAGAGAACGGACACACTGTGAATACGAAAGGTTTCTAAAACTCAACGAATAGGCCCTCTCCTGGTGCTCCGGTTTGACATTCCATCTGCTTTACCATCAATCTCCCAACTTGGAGAGACAGCCCCTTTAACCTCCTGGTTCACACAGGTTTCCAATTTGGCAGAGGATGAAAGGGAAGAGGGAGAACCAATGAGAGAGTAGCTGTTAGGCATTTGGACGGGCATATATCACTCTAACTTCCCGGCAGGAAGATGAATTAACCAAAGTCTCAGCCCCCCACCAGGAACCAGCATAGGTCCTGAACCAAAATTTTGGATTTGCGGTCAACTCACAAAAAACGAGTTGAAAAATTGAGCTCACGGGCACAGCAATTCACAAACTGACCGAGTAATAAAGGACAACTATCGTGCAAAAATCTGTTAAGGGAAGGCAACGAGGCGGACTTGAAAGCGAGGCCGAATAGCAGGAAACAGATTTCAAGAGGTACGTTGGAATCGACTTTAAAGCACAGGAAGAGGGGCACAAATTCGACAATGATGCACTTGGCCAAAAAGGGCGTATGCGTTTTCTCCTGAATATATTCAGGAGAAAACGCATACGCCCTTTTTGGCCAAGCAAGCAAGCGGTCAATGGAAATCTGCACTACAAAGAAGTATCACTTCCCACAGGTCATAAGGGAAATCCACACAATGTGTAAAAACCAGTAATGCAAGACAAGCCCTGGAGAACTGTGAGCCTTATTATGCTGATGGGTGAGATGTAAATTGACAACTGCCTCTCTGGAGGAGTGCATTGTGTTCCCTAAAACAAGTAAAGAACAAAGCTACAGAGCCAAGGGCACTTCCAGTCTAGGGAATATACCTTGGGAAAACTGAAAATCAATAAGACAGAGCCACCCCAAAATTTAGGGCTGCACTGCTTACAAGGACCTCAACTTGGGTACAATTTAAATATACCAGGAACTATAAATTGTTCAAAAAATTGTGGGACTTATGTACGATGGAATATCCCTCAGCCAGGAAATAAATGCCATAAGACCAGTAGCAGCAAAATGGGAGGATTGAGGTTCGATGATTCTAAGTGAAATAAGTCACACAGAAAAATAAACTTATCATAAGATATCACTTATGAAGATCCTGTAAACATGGCTACACTTGAACTGAGTTAGGAAAGAGAACAGTGTCTCACATTTAGAAAACACTCTTATGCCTGCTTAAGGGGGAAGGAGAGGTGGGGTGATGCATAAAACCAGAGTTTGATATAAGCACAGGTACCGTTCCAAAAACCAACTATGGAATAGACAAGACCTACACCGTCCTCAGTGAAAGGGACTCAAAACCCCATATTTCCCGCAGAGGAAAATATCTGACTAGTAAGAATCTTAAAACCTATGTATTGATATGTCTCCGTAAGGGAATCAAGTGTGTCTAGACAGGCATAAACATGGCAGCGAGAATCAGCTCAAACCCACTATAAAAAGGAATTTCAAAAACAAAACAAAAAAACTGGGAAATTCTTTACAATTCCTTCAGGGTCTCTGATGAAACCTGGAATGACCCTATCTACAACGACAGCTGGATGTGGCATAAGGCTGGACACTTGGGACTGAGAGGATAGGTGAGATTGGGTGAGCAAATGGAGACCCTTTAAAGCACAAATGCCTGGCACCCATTGCATGGGTCCCAACTCTCCAGGTTGAAGGGAATATTACTACAGCTATAACATGTACAGGAAACCTAGAGAACGGACACACTGTGAATACGAAAGGTTTCTAAAACTCAACGAATACTCCCTCTCCTGGTGCTCCGGTTTGACCTTCCATGTGCTTTAATATCAACCTCCCAAATTGGAGAGACAGCCCCTTTAACCTCCTGGTTCCAACAGGTTGCCAATTTGGCAGAGGATCAAAGGGAAGAGGGAGAAACAATAAGAGAGTAGCGGTTAGGCATTTGGACGGGCACATATCACTCTAATATCCCGGCAGGAAGAAGAATTAACCAAAGTCTCAGCCACCCACCAGGAACCAGCATAAATCCTGAACCAAAATCTTGGACATGCGGTCAGCTCACAAAAAACGAGTTGAAAAATGGATCTCAGGGGCACAGCAATTCACAAACTGGCAGAGTAATAAAGGAGAACTATCTTCCAAAAATCTGTTGAGGGAAGGCAACGAGGCGGACTTGAAAGCGAGGCAGAATAGCAGGAAACAGATTTCAAGAGGTACGTTGGAATCGCCATTAAAGCACAGGAAGAGGGGCACAACTTCGACAATGATGCACTTGGCCAAAAGGGGCGTATGCCTTTTCTCCTGAATATATTCAGGAGAAAACGCATACGCCCTTTTTGGCCAAGCAAGGAAACGGGCAATACAAATCTGCACTACAAAGAAGTATCACTTCCCACCGGTCAAAAGGGACATCCAAAAAATGTGTAAAAACCAGAAAGGCAAGACAGGCCCTGGAGAACAGGGAGCCTTGTTATGCTGATGGGAGGGATGTAAATTGCCAACTGCCTCTCTGGAGGAGTGCATTGTGTTCCCTAAAACAAGTAAACAACAGAGCTACAGAGCCAAGGGCACTTCCAGTCTAGGGAATATACCTTGGGAACACTGAAAATCAATAAGACAGAGCCACCCCAAAATTTATGGCTGCACTGCTTACAAGGACCTCAACTTGGGTACACCTTAAATATCCCAGGAAATATCAAAATGGTTCAAAAAATTGTGGTACGTACGTACGATGGAATATCCCTCAGCCATGAAATCAATATCATAAGATTAGTAGCAGCAAAATGGGTAGATTCAGGTACGATGATTCTAAGTGAAATAAGTCACAGAGAAAAAGAAACTTATCATAAGATATCACTTATGAAGATCCTGTAAACATGGCTACACTTGAACTGAGTTAGGAAAGAGAACAGTTTCTCACATTTAGAAAACACTCTTATGCCTGCTTAAGGTGGAAGGAGAGGTGGGGTGATGTATAAAACCACAGTTTGATATAAGCACAGGTACCGTTCCAAAAACCAACTATGGAATAGACAAGACCTACACCTTCCTCAGTGAAAGGGACTCAAAACACCATATTTCCCGCAGAGGAATATATCTGACTAGTAAGAATCTTAAAACCTATGTATTGATATGTCTCCATAAGGGAATCAAGGGTGTCTAGACTGGCATAAACATGGCAGCGAGAATCAGCTTAAACCCACTATTAAAAGGAATTTCAAAAACAAAACAAAAAAACTGGGAAATTCTTTACAATTCCTTCAGGGTCTCTGATGAAACCTGGAATGACCCTATCTACAATGACAGCTGGATGTGGCATAAGGAGGGACACTTCGGACTGAGACGATTGGTGAGATTGGGTGAGCAAATGCAGACCCTTTAAAGCACAAATGCCTGGCACCCATTCCATGGGTCCCAACTCTCCAGGTTGAAGGGAATATTACTACAGCTATAACATGTACGGGAAACCTAGAGAATGGACACACAGTGAATACGAAAGGTTTCTAAAACTCAATGAATAGTCTCTCTCCTGGTGGTCCGGCTTGACTTTCCATCTGCTTTACTATCAATGTCCCAACTTGGAGAGACAGCCCCTTTAAACTCCTGGTTCGCACAGGTTGCCAATTTGGCAGAGGATGAAAGGGAAGAGGGAGAACCAATGAGAGAGTAACTGTTAGGCATTTGGACGGGCACGTATCACTGTAATTTCTTGGCAGGAAGAAAAATTAACCAAAGTCTCAGCCCCCCACCGGGAACCAGTATAGGTCCTGAACCAAAATTTTGGACTTGCCGTCAGCTCACAAAAAACGAGTTGAAAAATGGAGCTCAGGGGCACAGCAATTCACAAACTGGCCGAGTAATAAAGGACAACTATCGTGCAAAAATCTGTTGAGGGAAGGCAACGAGGCGGACTTGAAAGCGAGGCAGAATAGCAGGAAACAGATTTCAAGAGGTAAGTTTGAATCGCCTTTAAAGCACAGGAAGAGGGGCACAATTTCGACAATGATGCCCTTGGCCAATAAGGGCGTATGCGTTTTCTCCTGAATGTATTCAAGAGAAAATGCATATGCCCTTTTTCGCCTAGCAAGCAAGCGGGCAATGCAAATCTGCAGTACAAAGAAGTATCACTTCCCACCGGTCAAAAGGGACATCCACAAAATGTGTAAAAACCAGAAAGGCAAGACAGGCCCTGGAGAACAGGGAGCCTTGTTATGCTGATGGGCGGGATGTAAATTGCCAACTGCCTCTCTGGAGGAGTGCATTGTGTTCCCTAAAACAAGTAAAGAACAAAGCTACAGAGCCAAGGGCACTTCCAGTCTAGGGAATATACCTTGGGAAAACTGAAAATCAATAAGACAGTGCCACCCCACAATTTAGGGCTGCACTGCTTACAAGGACCTCAACTTGGGTACACCTTAAATATCCCAGGAAATATATAAATGGTTCAAAATATTGTGGTACTTACGTATGGTGGAATATCCCTCAGCCATGAAATCAATGTCATAAGACCAGTAGCAGCTAAATGGGTGGATTCAGGTACGATGATTCTAAGTGAAATAAGTCACACAGAAAAAGAAACTTATCATAAGATATCGCTTATGAAGATCCTGTAAACATGGCTACACTTGAACTGAGTTAGGAAAGAGAACAGTGTCTAACATTTAGAAAACACTCTTATGCCTGCTTAAGTGGGAAGGAGAGGTGGGGTGATTCATAAAACCAGAGTTTGATATAAGCACAGGTATCGTTCCAAAAACCAACTATGGAGTAGTCAAGACCTACACCTTCCTCAGTGAAAGGGACTCAAAGCCCCATATTTCCCGCAGAGGAATATATCTGACTAGTAAGAATCTGAAAACCTATGTATTGATATGTCTCCGTAAGGGAATCAAGTGTGTCTAGACTGGCATAAACATGGCAGCGAGAATCAGCTCAAACCCACTATAAAAAGGAATTGCAAAAACAAAACAAAAAAACTGGGAAATTCTTTACAATTCCTTCAGGGTCTCTGATGAAACCTGGAATGACCCTATCTACAATGACAGCTGGATGTGGCATAAGGCTGGACACTTGGGACTGAGAGGATTGGTGAGATTGGGTGAGCAAATGCAGACCTTTTAAAGCAATAATGCATGGCACCCATTCCATTGGTGGCTACTCTCAAGTTTGAAGGGAATATTACTACAGTTATAACATGTACGGGAAACCTAGAGAACGGACACACTGTGAATACGAAAGGTTTCTAAAACTCAACGAATAGGCCCTCTCCTGGTGCTCCGGTTTGACATTCCATCTGCTTTACCATCAATCTCCCAACTTGGAGAGACAGCCCCTTTAACCTCCTGGTTCACACAGGTTTCCAATTTGGCAGAGGATGAAAGGGAAGAGGGAGAACCAATGAGAGAGTAGCTGTTAGGCATTTGGACGGGCATATATCACTCTAACTTCCCGGCAGGAAGATGAATTAACCAAATTCTCAGCCCCCCACCAGGAACCAGCATAGGTCCTGAACCAAAATTTTGGATTTGCGGTCAACTCACAAAAAACGAGTTGAAAAATTGAGCTCACGGGCACAGCAATTCACAAACTGACCGAGTAATAAAGGACAACTATCGTGCAAAAATCTGTTAAGGGAAGGCAACGAGGCGGACTTGAAAGCGAGGCCGAATAGCAGGAAACAGATTTCAAGAGGTACGTTGGAATCGACTTTAAAGCACAGGAAGAGGGGCACAAATTCGACAATGATGCACTTGGCCAAAAAGGGCGTATGCGTTTTCTCCTGAATATATTCAGGAGAAAACGCATACGCCCTTTTTGGCCAAGCAAGCAAGCGGTCAATGGAAATCTGCACTACAAAGAAGTATCACTTCCCACAGGTCATAAGGGAAATCCACACAATGTGTAAAAACCAGTAATGCAAGACAAGCCCTGGAGAACTGTGAGCCTTATTATGCTGATGGGTGAGATGTAAATTGACAACTGCCTCTCTGGAGGAGTGCATTGTGTTCCCTAAAACAAGTAAAGAACAAAGCTACAGAGCCAAGGGCACTTCCAGTCTAGGGAATATACCTTGGGAAAACTGAAAATCAATAAGACAGAGCCACCCCAAAATTTAGGGCTGCACTGCTTACAAGGACCTCAACTTGGGTACAATTTAAATATACCAGGAACTATAAATTGTTCAAAAAATTGTGGGACTTATGTACGATGGAATATCCCTCAGCCAGGAAATAAATGCCATAAGACCAGTAGCAGCAAAATGGGAGGATTGAGGTTCGATGATTCTAAGTGAAATAAGTCACACAGAAAAATAAACTTATCATAAGATATCACTTATGAAGATCCTGTAAACATGGCTACACTTGAACTGAGTTAGGAAAGAGAACAGTGTCTCACATTTAGAAAACACTCTTATGCCTGCTTAAGGGGGAAGGAGAGGTGGGGTGATGCATAAAACCAGAGTTTGATATAAGCACAGGTACCGTTCCAAAAACCAACTATGGAATAGACAAGACCTACACCGTCCTCAGTGAAAGGGACTCAAAACCCCATATTTCCCGCAGAGGAAAATATCTGACTAGTAAGAATCTTAAAACCTATGTATTGATATGTCTCCGTAAGGGAATCAAGTGTGTCTAGACAGGCATAAACATGGCAGCGAGAATCAGCTCAAACCCACTATAAAAAGGAATTTCAAAAACAAAACAAAAAAACTGGGAAATTCTTTACAATTCCTTCAGGGTCTCTGATGAAACCTGGAATGACCCTATCTACAACGACAGCTGGATGTGGCATAAGGCTGGACACTTGGGACTGAGAGGATAGGTGAGATTGGGTGAGCAAATGGAGACCCTTTAAAGCACAAATGCCTGGCACCCATTGCATGGGTCCCAACTCTCCAGGTTGAAGGGAATATTACTACAGCTATAACATGTACAGGAAACCTAGAGAACGGACACACTGTGAATACGAAAGGTTTCTAAAACTCAACGAATACTCCCTCTCCTGGTGCTCCGGTTTGACCTTCCATGTGCTTTAATATCAACCTCCCAAATTGGAGAGACAGCCCCTTTAACCTCCTGGTTCCAACAGGTTGCCAATTTGGCAGAGGATCAAAGGGAAGAGGGAGAAACAATAAGAGAGTAGCGGTTAGGCATTTGGACGGGCACATATCACTCTAATATCCCGGCAGGAAGAAGAATTAACCAAAGTCTCAGCCACCCACCAGGAACCAGCATAAATCCTGAACCAAAATCTTGGACATGCGGTCAGCTCACAAAAAACGAGTTGAAAAATGGATCTCAGGGGCACAGCAATTCACAAACTGGCAGAGTAATAAAGGAGAACTATCTTCCAAAAATCTGTTGAGGGAAGGCAACGAGGCGGACTTGAAAGCGAGGCAGAATAGCAGGAAACAGATTTCAAGAGGTACGTTGGAATCGCCATTAAAGCACAGGAAGAGGGGCACAACTTCGACAATGATGCACTTGGCCAAAAGGGGCGTATGCCTTTTCTCCTGAATATATTCAGGAGAAAACGCATACGCCCTTTTTGGCCAAGCAAGGAAACGGGCAATACAAATCTGCACTACAAAGAAGTATCACTTCCCACCGGTCAAAAGGGACATCCAAAAAATGTGTAAAAACCAGAAAGGCAAGACAGGCCCTGGAGAACAGGGAGCCTTGTTATGCTGATGGGAGGGATGTAAATTGCCAACTGCCTCTCTGGAGGAGTGCATTGTGTTCCCTAAAACAAGTAAACAACAGAGCTACAGAGCCAAGGGCACTTCCAGTCTAGGGAATATACCTTGGGAACACTGAAAATCAATAAGACAGAGCCACCCCAAAATTTATGGCTGCACTGCTTACAAGGACCTCAACTTGGGTACACCTTAAATATCCCAGGAAATATCAAAATGGTTCAAAAAATTGTGGTACGTACGTACGATGGAATATCCCTCAGCCATGAAATCAATATCATAAGATTAGTAGCAGCAAAATGGGTAGATTCAGGTACGATGATTCTAAGTGAAATAAGTCACAGAGAAAAAGAAACTTATCATAAGATATCACTTATGAAGATCCTGTAAACATGGCTACACTTGAACTGAGTTAGGAAAGAGAACAGTTTCTCACATTTAGAAAACACTCTTATGCCTGCTTAAGGGGGAAGGAGAGGTGGGGTGATGCATAAAACCAGAGTTTGATATAAGCACAGGTACCGTTCCAAAAACCAACTATGGAATAGAAAAGACCTACACCTTCCTCAGTGAAAGGGACTCAAAACCCCATATTTCCCGCAGAGGAATATATCTGACTAGTAAGAATCTTAAAACCTATGTATTGATATGTCTCCATAAGGGAATCAAGTGTGTCTAGACTGGCATAAACATGGCAGCGAGAATCACCTCAAACCCACTATAAAAATGAATTTCAAAAACAAAACAAAAAACTAGGAAATTCTTTACAATTCCTTCATGGTCTCTGATGAAACCTGGAATGACCCTATCTACAACGACAGCTGGATGTGGCATAATGCTGGACACTTGGGAGCGAGAGGATTGGTGAGATTGGGTGAGCAAATGCAGACCCTTTAAAGCACAAATGCCTGGCACCCATTCCATCGGTCCAAACTCTCCAGGTTGAAGGGAATATTACTACAGTTATAACATGTACGGGAAACCTAGAGAATGGACCCACTGTGAATACAAAAGGTTTCTAAAACTCAACGAATACTCCCTCTCCTGGTGCTCCGGTTTGACTTTCCATCTGCTTTACTATCAATCTCCCAACTTGGAGAGACAGCCCCTTTAACCTCCTGGTTCGCACAGGTTGCCAATTTGGCAGAGGATGAAAGGGAAGAGGGAGAACCCATGAGAGAGTAGCTGTTAGGCATTTGGACGGGCACATATCACTGTAATTTCCCGGCAGGAAGAAGAATTAACCAAAGTCTCAGCCACCCACTGGGAAATAGTATAGGTCATGAACCAAAATTTTCGACTTGCGGTCAGCTCAGCAAAAACGAGTTGAAAAATGGAGCTCAGGGGCACAGCAATTCACAAACTGACCGAGTAATAAAGGACAACTATCGTCCAAAAATCTGTTGAGGGAAGGCAACGAGGCGGACTTGAAAGTGAGGCAGAATAGCAGGAAACAGATTTCAAGAGGTACGTTGGAATCACATTTAAAGCACAGGAAGAGGGGCACAACTTCGACAATGATGCACTTGGCCAAAAAGGGCGTATGTGTTTTCTGCTGAATATATTCAGGAGAAAACGCATACGCCCTTTTTGGCCAAGCAAGCAAGCGGGCAATGCAAATCTGCACTACAAAGAAGTATCACTTCCCACCGGTCAAAAGGGATATCCACAAAATGTGTAAAATTCAGAATCGCAAGACAGGCCCAGGAGAACAGGGAGCCTTCTTATGCTGATGGGCGGGATGTAAATTGCCAACTGCCTCTCTGGAGGAGTGCATTGTGTTCCCTAAAACAAATAAACAACAGAGCTACAGAGCCAAGGGAACTTCCAGTCTAGAGAATATACCTTGGGAAAACTGAAAATCGATAAGACAGAGCCACCCCAAAATTTAGGGCTGCACTGCTTACAAGGACCTCAACTTGGGTACACCTTAAATATCCCAGGAAATATAAAAATGGTTCAAAAAATTGTAGTACTTACGTACGATGGATTATCCCTCAACCATGAAATCAATGTCATAAGACCAGTAGCAGCAAAATGGGTGGATTCAGGTACGATGATTCTAAATGAAATAAGTCACACAGAAAAAGAAACTTATCATAAGATATCACTTATGAAGATCCTGTAAACATGGCTACACTTGAACTGAGTTAGGAAAGAGAACAGTGTCTCGCATTTAGAAAACACTCTTATGCCTTCTTAAGGGGGAAGGAGAGGTGGGGTGATGCGTAAAACCAGAGTTTGATATAAGCACAGGTACCGTTCCAATAACCAACTATGGAATAGACAAGACCTACACCTTCCTCAGTGAAAGGGACTCAAAACCCCATATTTCCCGCAGAGGAATATATCTGACTAGTAAGAATCTTAAAACCTATGTATTGATATGTCTCCGTAAGGGAATCAAGTGTGTCTAGACTGGCATAAACATGGCAGCGAGAATCAGCTCAAACCCACTATAAAAAGGAATTTCAATAACAAAACAAAAAAAGTGGGAAATTCTTTACAATTCCTTCAGGGTCTCTGATGAAACCTGGAATGACCCTATCTACAACGACAGCTGGATGTGGCATTAGGCTGGACAGTTGGGACTGAGAGGATTGGTGAGATTGGGTGAGCAAATGCAGACCCTTTAAAGCAATAATGCATGGCACCCATTCCATGGGTCCCAACTCTCCAGGTTGAAGGGAATATTACTACAGCTATAACATGTGCGGGAAACCTAGGGAACGGACACACTGTGAATACGAAAGGTTTCTAGAACTCAACGAATAGTCCCTCTCCTGGTGCTCCGGTTTGATTTTCCATCTGCTTTACTATCAACCTCCCAACTTGGAGAGACAACCCCTTTAACCTCCTGGATCGCACAGGTTGCCCATTTGGCAGAGCATGAAAGGGAAGAGGGAGAACAAATGAGAGAGTAGCTGTTAGGCATTTGGACGGGCACATATCACTGTAATTTCCCGGCAGGAAGAAGAATTAACCAAAGTCTCAGCCCCCCTCCGGGAACCAGTATAGGTCCTGAACCAAAATTTTGGACTTGCGGTCAGCTCACCAAAAACGAGTTGAAAAATGGAGCTCAGGGGCACAGCAACTCACAAACTGGCCGAGTAATAAAGGACAACTATCGTCCAAAAATCTGTTGACGGCAGGCAACGAGGCGGACTTGAAAGCGAGGCAGAATAGCAGGAAACAGATTTCAAGAGGTAAGTTGGAATCGCCTTTAAAGCACAGGAAGAGGGGCACAACTTCGACAATGATGCACTTGGCCAAAAAGGGCGTATGCGTTTTCTCCTGAATATATACAGGAGACAACGCATACGCCCTTTTTGGCCAAGCAAGCAAGCGGGCAATGCAAATCTGCACTACAAAGAAGTATCACTTCCCAACGGTCAAAAGGGACATCTACAAAATGTGTAAAAACCAGAAAGGCAAGACAGGCCCTGGAGAACAGGGAGCCTTGTTATGCTGATGGGCGGGATGTAAATTGCCAACTGCCTCTCTGGAGGAGTGCATTCTGTTCCCTAAAACAAGTAAAGAACAGAGCTACAGAGCCAAGGGTACTTCCAGTCTAGGGAATATACCTTGGGAAAACTGAAAATCAATAAGACAGAGCCACCCCAAAATTTAGGGCGGCACTGATTACAAGGACCTCAACTTGGGTACACCTTAAATATCCCAGGAAATATAAAAATGGTTCAAAAAATTGTGGTACCTACGTACGATGGAATATCCCTCAGCCATGAAATCAATGTCATAAGACCAGTAGCAGCAGAATGGGTGGATTCAGGTACGATGATTCTAAGTGAAATAAGTCACACAGAAAAAGAAACTCATCATAAGATATCACTTATGAAGATCCTGTAAACATGGCTACACTTGAACTCAGTTAGGAAAGAGAACAGTGTCTCACATTTAGAAAACACTCTTATGTCTGCTTAAGGGGGAAGGAGTGGTGGGGTGATGCATAAAACCAGAGTTTGATATAAACACAGGTACCGTTCCAAAAACCAACTATGGAATAGAAAAGACGTACACCTTCCTCAGTGAAAGGGACTCAAAACACCATATTTCCCGCAGAGGAATATATGTGACTAGTAAGAATCTTAAAACCTATGTATTGATATGTCTCCGTAAGGGAATCAAGTGTGTCTAGACTGGCATAAACATGGCATCGAGAATCAGCTCAAACCCACTATAAAAAGGAATTTCAAAAACAAAACATAAACCTGGGAAATTCTTTACAATTCCTCCAGGGTCTCTGATGAAACCTGGTATGACCCTATCTACAATGACAGCTGGATGTGGCATAAGGCTGGACACTTGGGACTGAGAGGATTGGTGAGATTGGGTGAGCAAATGCAGACCCTTTAAAGCACAAATGCCTGGCACCCATTCCATGGGTCCCAACTCTCCAGGTTGAAGGGAATATTACTACAGCTATAACATGTACGGGAAACCTAGAGAATGGACACACTGTGAATACGAAAGGTTTCTAAAACTCAACGAATAGTCCCTCTCCTGGTGCTCCGGTTTGACTTTCCATCTGCTTTACTATCATTCACCCAACTTGGAGAGACAGCCCCTTTAACCTCCTGGTTCGCACACGTTTCCAATTTGGCAGAGGATGAAAGGGAAGAGGGAGAACCAATGAGAGAGTAGCTGTTAGTCATTTTTACGGGCACATATCACTCTAAATTCCCAGCAGGAAGAATAATTAACCAAAGTCTCAGCCCCCCCCCTGGGAACCAGCATAGGTCCTGAACCAAAATTTTAGACTTGCCGTCAGCTCACAGAAAACGAGTTGAAAAATGGAGCTCAGGGGCACAGCAATTCACAAACTGGCCGAGTAATAAAGGACAACTATCGTCCAAAAATTTGTTAAGTTAAGGCAACGTGGCGGACTTGAAAGTGAGGCAGAATAGCAGGAAACAGATTTCAAGAGGTACGTTGGAATCGCCGTTAAAGCACAGGAAGAGGGGCACAACTTTGACAATGATGCACTTCGCCAAAAAGGGCGTATGCGTTTTCTCCTGAATATATTCAGGAGAAAACGCATACGCCCTTTTTGGCCAAGCAAGCAAGCGGGCAATGCAAATCTGCACTACAAAGAAGTATCACTTCCCACCGGTCAAAAGGGACATCCACAAAATGTGTAAAAACCAGAAAGGCAAGACAGGCCCTGGAGAACAGGGAGCCTTGTTATGCTGATGGGTGGGATGTAAATTGCCAACTGCCTCTCTGGAGGAGCGTATTGTGTTCCCAAAAACAATAAACAACAGAGCTACAGAGCCAAGGGCACTTCCAGTCTAGGGAATATACCTTGGGAAAACTGAAAATCAATAAGACAGAGATACCCCAAGATATATGGCTGCACTGCTTACAAGGACCTCAACTTGGGTACACCTTAAATATCCCAGGAAATATAAAAATGGTTCAAAAAATTGTGGTATTTACATACGATGGAATATCCCTCAGCCATGAAATCAATGTCATAAGACCAGTAGCAGCAAAATGGGTGGATTCAGGTACGATGATTCTAAATGAAATAAGTCACGCAGAAAAAGAAACTTATCATAAGATATCACTTATGAAGATCCTGTAAACATGGCTACACTTGAACTCAGTTAGGAAAGAGAACAGTGTCTCACATTTAGAAAACACTCTTATGCCTGCTTAAGGGGGAAGGAGAGGTGGGGTGATGCATAAAACCAGAGTTTGATATAAGCACATGTACCGTTCCAAAAACCAACTATGGAATAGACAAGACCTACACCTTCCTCAGTGAAAGGGACTCAAAACCCCATATTTCCCGCAGAGGAATATATCTGACTAGTAAGAATCTTAAAACCTATGTATTGATATGTCTCCGTAAGGGAATCAAGTGTGTCAACACTGGCATAAAAATGGCAGCGAGAATCAGCTCAAACCCACTATAAAAAGGAATTTCAAAAACAAAACAAAAAAACTGGGAAATTCTTTACAATTCCTTCAGGGTCTCTGATGAAACCTGGAATGACCCTATCTACAACGACAGCTGGATGTGGCATAAGGCTGGACAGTTGGGACTGAGAGGATTGGTGAGATTGGGTGAGCAAATGCAGACCCTTTAAAGCAATAATGCATGGCACCCATTTCATGGGTCCCAACTCTCCAGGTTGAAGGGAATATTACTACGGTTATAACATGTACGGAAAACCTAGAGAACGGACACACTGTGAATACGAAAGGTTTCTAAAACTCAACGAATAGTCCCTCTCCTGGTGCTCCGGTTTGACTTTCCATCTGCTTTACTATCAACCTCCCAACTTGGAGAGACAGCCCCTTTAACCTCCTGGTTCGCACAGGTTGCCAATTTGGCAGAGGATGAAAGGGAAGAGGGAGAACCAATGAGAGAGTAGCTGTTAGGCATTTGGACGTGCGCATATCACTCTACCTTGCCAGCAGGAAGAAGAATTAACCAAAGTCTCAGCCCCCCACCGGGAACCAGCATAGGTCCTGAACCAAAATTTTGGACTTGCGGTCAGCTCACCAAAAAGGAGTTAAAAAAAGGAGCTCAGTAGTACAGCAATTCACAAACTGGCCGAGTAATAAAGGACAACTATCGTCCAAAAATCTGTTGAGGGAAGGCAACGAGGCGGACTTGAAAGCGAGGCAGAATAGCAGGAAACAGATTTCAAGAGGTACGTTGGAATCACCTTTAAAGCACAGGAAGAGGGGCACAACTTCGACAATGATGCACTTGGCCAAAAAGGGTGTATGCGTTTTCTCCTGAATATATTCAGGAGAAAACGCATACGCCCTTTTTGGCCAAGCAAGCAAGCCGGCAATGCAAATCTGCACTACAAAGAAGTATCACTTCCCACCGGTCAAAAGGGACATCCACAAAATGTGTAAAAACAAGAAAGGCAAGACAGGCCCTGGAAAACAGGGAGCCTTGTTATGCTGATGGGCGGGATGTAAATTGCCAACTGCCTCTCTGGAGGAGTGCATTGTGTTCCCTAAAACAAGTAAACAACAGAGCTACAGAGCCAAGGGCACTTCCAGTCTAGGGAATATACCTTGGGAAAACTGAAGATCAATAAGACAGAGCCACCCCAAAATTTAGGGCTGCACTGCTTACAAGGACCTCAACTTGGGTACACCTTAAATATCCCAGGAAATATAAAAATGGTTCAAAAAATTATGGTACTTACGTACGATGGAATATCCCTCAGCCATGAAATCAATGTCATAAGACCAGTAGCAGCAAAATGGGTGGATTCAGGTACGATGATTCTAAGTGAAATAAGTCACAGAGAAAAAGAAACTTATCATAAGATATCACTTATGAAGATCCTGTAAACATGGCTACACTTGACCTGAGTTAGGAAAGAGAACAGTGTCTCACATTTAGAAAACACTCTTATGCCTGCTTAAGGGGGAAGGAGAGGTGGGGTGATGCATAAAACCAGAGTTTGATATAAGCACAGGTACCGTTCCAAAAACCAACTATGGATTAGACAAGACCTACACCTTCCTTAGTGAAAGGGACTCAAAACCCCATATTTCCCGCAGAGGAATATATCTGACTAGTAAGAATCTTAAAACCTATGAATTGATATGTCTCCGTAAGTGAATCAAGTGTGTCTAGACTGGCATAAACATGGCAGCGAGAATCAGCTGAAACCCACTATAAAAAGGAATTTCAAAAACAAAACAAAACAACTGGGAAATTCTTTACAATTCCTTCAGGTTCTCTGATGAAACCTGGAATGACCCTATCTACAACGACAGCTGGATGTGGCATAAGGCTGTACACTTGGCACTGAGAGGATTGGTGAGATTGGGTGAGCAAATGCAGACCCTTTAAAGCAATAATGCATGTCACCCATTCCATGGGTCCCAACTCTCCCGGTTGAAGGGAATATTACTACAGTTATAACATGTACGGGAAACCTAGAGAACGGACACACAGTGAACACGAAAGGTTTCTAAAACTCAACAAATAGTCCCTCTCCTGGTGCTCCGGTTTGACTTTCCACCTGCTTTACTATCAACCTCCCATCTTGGAGAGACAGCCCCTTTAACCTCCTGGTTCGCACAGGTTTCCACTTTGGCAGAGGATGAAAGGGAAGAGGGAGAACCAATGAGAGAGTAGCTGTTAGGCATTTGGACGGGCACATATCACTGTAATTTCCCGGCAGGAAGAAGAATTAACCAAAGTCTCAGCCACCCACCGGGAACCAGTATAGGTCCTGAACCAAAATTTTGGACTTGCGGTCAGCTCACTAAAAACGAGTTGGAAAATGGAGCTCAGGGACACATCAATTCACAAACTGGCTGAGTAATAAAGGACAACTATCATCCAAAAATCTGTTGAGGGAAGGCAACGAGGCGGACTTGAAAGCGAGGCAGAATAGCAGGAAACAGATTTCAAGAGGTACATTGGAATCGCCTTTAAAGCACAGGAAGAGGGGCACAATTTCGACAATGATGCACTTGGCCAAAAAGGGCGTATGGGTTTTCTCCTGAATATATTCAGGAGAAAACGCATACGCCCTTTTTGGCCAAGCAAGCAAGCGGGCAATGCAAATCTGCACTACAAAGAAGTATCACTTCCCACCGGTCAAAAAGGACATCCACAAAATGTGTAAAAACCGGAAAGGCAAGACAGGCCTTGGAGAACAGGGAGCCTTGTTATGCTGAAGGGTGGGATGTAAATTGCCAACTGCCACTCTGGAGGAGTGCATTGTGTTCCCTAAAACAAGTAAACAACAGAGCTACAGAGCCAAGGGCACTTCCAGTCTAGGGAATATACCTTGGGAAAACTGAAAATCAAAAAGACACAGACACCCCAAAATTTAGGGCTGCACTGCTTACAAGGACCTCAACTTGGGTACACATTAAATATCCCAGGAAATATAAAAATGGTTCAAAAAATTGTGCTACTTACATACGATGGAATATCCCTCAGCCATGAAATCAATGTCTTAAGACCAGTAGCAGCAAAATGGGTGGATTCAGGTACGATGATTCTAAGTGAAATAAGTCACACAAAAAAAGAAACTTATCATAAGATATCTCTTATGAAGATCCTGTAAACATGGCTACACTTGAACTGAGTTAGGAAAGAGAACAGTGTCTCACATTTAGAAAACACACATATGCCTGCTTAAGGGGGAAGGAGAGGTGGGGTGATGTATAAAACCAGAGTTTGATATAAGCACAGGTACCGTTCCAAAAACCAACTATGGAATAGAAAAGACCTACACCTTCCTCAGTGAAAGGGACTCAAAACCCCATATTTCCCGCAGAGGAATATATCTGACTAGTAAGAATCTTAAAACCTATGTATTGATATGTCTCCGTAAGGGAATCAAGTGTGTCTAGACTGGCATAAACATGGCAGCGAGAATCAGCTCAAACCCACTATAAAAAGGAATTTCAAAAATAAAACAAAAAAACTGGGAAATTCTTTACAATTCCTTCAGGGTCTCTGATGAAACCTGGAATGACCCTATCTACAATGACAGCTGGATGTGGCATAAGGCTGGACACTTGGGACTGAGAGGATTGGTGAGATTGGGTGAGCAATTGCAGACCCTTTAAAGCACAAATACCTGGCACCCATTCCATGGGTCCCAACTCTCCAGGTTGAAGGGAATATTACTACAGATATAATATGTACGGGAATCCTAGAGAACGGACACACTGTGAATACGAAAGGTTTCTAAAACTCAACGAATAGTCCCTCTACTGGTGCTCCGGTTTGACTTTCCATCTGCTTTACTATCAACCTCCCAACTTGGAGAGACAGCCCCTTTAACCTCCTGGTTCGCACAGGTTGCCAATTTGGCAGAGGATGAAAGGGAAGAGGGAGATCCAATGAGAGAGTAGCTGATAGGCATTTGGACGGGCACATATCACTGTAATTTCCCGGCAGGAAGAAGAATTAACCAAAGTCTCAGCCTCCCACCGGGAACCAGTATAGGTCCTGAACCAAAATTTTGGACTTGCGGTCAGCTCACCAAAAACGAGTTGAAAAATGGAGCTCAGGGGCACAGCAATTCACAAACTGGCCGAGTAATAAAGGACAACTATCGTCCAAAAATCTGTTGAGGGAAGGCAACGAGGGGGACTTGAAAGCGAGGCAGAATAGCAGGAAACAGATTTCAAGAGGTACGTTGGAATCGCCTTTAAAGCACAGGAAGAGGGGCACAACTTCGACAATGATGCACTTGGCCAAAAAGGGCGTATGCGTTTTCTCTTGAATATATTCAGGAGAAAACGCATACGCCCTTTTTGGCCAAGCAAGCAAGCGGGCAATGCAAATCTGCACTACAAAGAAGTATCACTTCCCACCGGTCAAAAGGGACATCCACAAAATGTGTAAGAACAAGAAAGGCAAGACAGGCCCTGGAGAACAGGGAGCCTTGTTATGCTGATGGGCGGGATGTAAATTGCCAACTGCCTCTCTGGAGGAGTGCATTGTGTTCCCTAAAACAAGTAAACAACAGAGCTACAGAGCAAAGGGCACTTCCAGTCTAGGGAATATACTTGGGAAAACCGAAGATCAATAAGACAGAGCCACTCCAAAATTTAGGGCTGCACTGCTTACAAGGACCTCAACTTGGGTACACCTTAAATATCCCAGGAAATATAAAAATGGTTCAAAAAATTGTGGTACTTACGTACGATGGAATATCCCTCAGCCATGAAATCAATGTCATAAGACCAGTAGCAGCAAAATGGGTGGATTCAGGTACGATGATTCTAAGTGAAATACGTCACACAGAAAAAGAAACTTATCATAAGATATCACTTATGAAGATCCTGTAAACATGGCTACACTTGAACTCAGTTAGGAAAGAGAACAGTGTCTCACATTTAGAAAACACTCTTATGCCTGCTTAAGGGGGAAGGAGAGGTGGGGTGATGCATAAAACCAGAGTTTGATATAAGCACAGGTACCGTTCCAAAAACCAACTATGGAATAGACAAGACCTACACCTTCCTCAGTGAAAGGGACTCAATACCCCATATTTCCCGCAGAGGAATATATCTGACTAGTAAGAATCTTAAAACCTATGTATTGATATGTCTCCGTAAGGGAATCAAGTGTGTCTAGACTGGCATAAACATGGCAGTGAGAATCAGCTCAAACCCACTATAAAAAGGAATTTCAAAAACAAAACAAAAGAAATGGGAAATTCTTTACAATTCCTTCAGGGTCTCTGATGAAACCTGGAATGACCCTATCTACAACGACAGCTGGATGTGGCATAAGGCTGGACACTTGGGACTGAGAGGATTGGTGAGATTGGGTGAGCAAATGCAGACCCTTTAAAGCAATAATGCATGGCACACATTCCATGGGTCCCAACTCTCCAGGTTGAAGGGAATATTACTACAGCTATATCATGTACAGGAAACCAAGAGAACGGACACACTGTGAATACGAAAGGTTTCTAAAACTCAACGAATAGTCCCTCTCCTGGTGCTCCGGTTTGACTTTCCATCTGCTTTACTATCAACCTCCCAACTTGGAGAGACAGCCCCTTTAACCTCCTGGTTCGCACAGGTTGCCAATTTGGCAGAGGATGAAAGGGAAGAGGGAGATCCAATGAGAGAGTAGCTGTTAGGCATTTGGACGGGCACATATCACTTAATTTCCCAGCAGGAAGAATAATTAACCAAAGTCTCAGCCCCCCACCAGGAACCAGTATAGGTCCTGAACCAAAATTTTGGACTTGCGGTCAGCTCACCAAAAACGAGTTGAAAAATGGAGCTCAGGGGCACAGCAATTCACAAACTGGCCGAGTAATAAAGGACAACTATCGTCCAAAAATCTTTTGAGGGAAGGCAACGAGGCGGACTTGAAAGCGAGGCAGAATAGCAGGAAACAGATTTCAAGAGGTACGTTGGAATCGCCTTTAAAGCACAGGAAGAGGGGCACAACTTCGACAATGATGCACTTGGCCAAAAAGGGCGTATGCGTTGTCTCCTGAAGATATTCAGGAGAAAACGCATACGCCCTTTTTGGCCAAGCAAGCAAGCGGGAAATGCAAATCTGCACCACAAAGAAGTATCACTTCCCACCGGTCAAAAGGGACATCCACAAAATGTGTAAAAACCAGAAAGGCAAGACAGGCCCTGGAGAACAGGGAGTCTTGTTATGCTGATGGGCGGGATGTAAATTGCCAACTGCCTCTCTGGAGGAGTACATTGTGTTCCCTAAAACAAGTAAAGAACAGAGCTACAGAGCCAAGGGCACTTCAAGTCTAGGGAATATACCTTGG